>NC_052330.1:37508064-37610531 GCF_016432855.1 Salvelinus namaycush
TCGGGAATCGACCATATTAAGACCTATCATCTCGAAAACAAAACGTTTATTCTTCAGTGAAATACGGAACCGTTCCGTATTTTATCTAACGGGTGGCATCCATAAGTCTAAATATTGCTGTTACATTGCACAACCTTCAATGTTATGTCATAATTACGTAAATTCTGGCAAATTAGTTCGCAATGAGCCAGGTGGCCCAAACTATTGCATATACCCTGACTCTGCGTGCAATCAATCGATCGGTCGACTTCTAGTCTGTAATGCATTATTCCAGCTCAGGTGCAATTTAGATTTTGGCCACTAGATGGCAGCAGTGTATGTGCAAATTTATTATACTGATCCAATTAACCATTGCATTTCTGTTCAAAATGTTGTGTCAAGACTGCCCAAATGTGCCTAATTTGTTTATTAATAACTTTTCATGTTCAAACTGTGCACTCTCCTCAAACAACAGCATGGTATTATTTCACTGTAATAGCCACTGTAAATTAGACAGTGCAGTTAGATTAACAATAATTTTAAGCTTTCTGCCAATATCAGATATGTCTATGTCCTGGGAAATGTTCTTGTTACTTACAACCTCATGCTAATCACATTACGTTAGCTCAACCGTCCCGTGGACGGGACACCTCACATTACGTTAGCTCAACCGTCCCGTGGACGGGACACCTCACATTACGTTAGCTCAACCGTCCCGTGGACGGGAACCTCACATTACGTTAGCTCAACCGTCCCGTGGACGGGACACTCACATTAGTTAGCTCAACCGTCCCGTGGACGGGACACCTCCATTACGTTAGCTCAACCGTCCCGTGGACGGGACACTTACATTACGTTAGCTCAACCGTCCGTGGACGGGACACCTCACATTACGTTAGCTCAACCGTCCCGTGGACGGGACACCTCACATTACGTTAGCTCACCGTCCGTGGACGGGAACCTCACATTACGTTAGTCAACCGTCCGGGACGGGACACCTCACATTACGTTAGCTCAACTGTCCCGTGGACGGGACACCTCACATTACGTTAGCTCAACCGTCCCGTGGACGGGACACCTCACATTACGTTAGCTCAACCGTCCCGTGGACGGGACACCTCACATTACGTTAGCTCAACCGTCCCGTGGACGGGACACCTCACATTACGTTAGCTCAACCGTCCCGTGGACACCTCACATTACGTTAGCTCAACTGTCCCTGGAGGGACACCTCACTTACGTTAGCTCAACCGTCCCGTGGACGGGAACACCTCACATTACGTTAGCTCAACCATCCCGTGGACGGGACACCTCACATTACGTTAGCTCAACCGTCCCGTGGACGGGACACCTCACATTACGTTAGCTCAACCATCCCGTGGACGGGACACCTCACATTACGTTAGCTCAACCATCCCGTGGACGGGACACCTCACATTACGTTAGCTCAACCATCCCGTGGACGGGACACCTCACATTACGTTAGCTCAACCATCCCGTGGACGGGACACCGATCCCGATTTTGAAGTTTTAAAAGAAAACAAGTCGCATCAGAATTTAGTGCTAATAGAAACAAGGTACTTCTGCTTTCAGATGTTCGCCCTTATCTTAGAGACAGCCAGCCACACCCAGCGAGCCAGCGAGCGAGCCAGCCAGCCAGCCCGCCACAGCCAGCCAGCCAGCCAGCCACACCCAGCCAGCCAGCCAGCCAGCCCGCCACAGCCAGCCAGCCAGCCAGCCAGCCAGCCCGCCACACCCAGCCAGCGAGGCAGCCCGCCACATCCAGCGAGCCACACCCAGCGAGCCACACCCAGCGAGCCACACCCAGCCAGCCACACCCAGCCAGCCACACCCAGCCAGCCACACCCAGCCAGCCACACCCAGCCAGCCAGCCAGCAGTAAGAGGATATTGCTGCTATATAAACCCTCTGGATCAGGTGTCAGTTGAAGCTGTCCCATCAGCTCCACACCAGAGAAATAGTGTCAACATTATACTATTGATCAATGACAGTCTATCCATCAATAGACTAAAGGAAGCATACAGCAGGTACTCGTTAGACAAACAGTTGGTCAGTCAATTGAAATCGTGGGCAAATATACATATATATTGTTCAGTTGTCTGAAATCAAAATGTACAAAATCCTAAGTCCTTGTAAAGAACGCTGACTGCATATTAGGTCCAGTTTATCTCTTGGAATATAACCTGTGGCTGAGTCCCAAATGGAACTATTAAATAATCCATTTAAATAAGGACTGGTTCTGTTTTTGTCCAGGATTTGGGATGGACATGGCAACTCACTGCACCCTCTCTGATGACTAACTGGAAAACGTGTGTGTGTGTGTGTGGTCAAGTCAAGCTCCCAGAATGCATCAAATGGCGAGGCTTTATTTGATAACCTTAGCGTTTCAGGACATCCTCTCTGACTGTGTCCCAAACGGCTCCCTTAAATAAGGACTGGTTCTGTTCCCGCTGCGATGGGATTAACCTGTCACAACCAATCAGATCACATTAACTTGTGACTGTCCGCCAATCAGATCAGTTGATACTCTGCCTCTATGTAGCATGAGAAGGCAGGCAGGCCTCGTCCATTCTGCAAGGGGTCAAAGGTCCTCTCTCTTTACCCTTATAGGTTCTGACAAAACAACGTCTGCTTCCTAAATGGCACCCTATTCCATATATAGTGCACTACTTTTGACCAGGGCCCATATGGTTCTGGTCAAAAGTAGTGCACTACATAGGGAATAGGGTACTATTTGGGAGGCAACCTGTATCTGAAGGCACAATGACTGGTTACAGGGTAAGACACAGTAAGAGAGTAAACAGAAGCACACATTTTACCAACTGCTCTCCCTGATTTGAGAGAAGGGTAAACCTTGGTAGGAAGTGATTGGCTGAGTGTAAAACATGAAATTACCTTGGTAGAACATGATTGGCTGAGTGTAAAACATGAAATTACCTTGGTAGGAAGTGATTGGCTGAGTGTAAAACATGAAATTACCTTGGTAGAACATGATTGGCTGAGTGTAAAACATGAAATTACCTTGGTAGAACATGATTGGCTGAGTGTAAAACATGAAATTACCTTGGTAGAACATGATTGGCTGAGTGTAAAACATGAAATTACCTTGGTAGAACACTGATTGGCTGAGTGTAAAACATGAAATTACCCTTGCGTTTAAACTAAGGCTCGTATTTCTGTGTGTTATTATGTTATAATTAAGTCTATGATTTGATAGAGCCGTCTGACTGAGCGGTGGTAGGCACCAGCAGGCTCGTAAGCATTCATTCAAACAGCACTCTCGTGCGTTTTGCCAGCAGCTCTTCGCAATGCTTCAAGCATTAAGCTGTTTATGACTTCAAGCCTATCAACTCCCGAGATTAGGCTGGTGTAACCGATGTGAAATGGCTAGCTAGTTAGCGGGGTGCGCGCTAATAGAGTTTCAAACGTCACTCACTCTGAGACTTGGAGTAGTTGTTCCCCTTGCTCTGCATGGGTAACGCTGCTTCGAGGGTGGCTGTTGTCGATGTGTTCCTGGTTCGAGCCCAGGTAGCGGCGAGGAGAGGGATGGAAGCTATAATGTTACACTGGCAATACTAAAGTGCCTATAAGAACATCCAATAGTCAAAGGTATATTAAATACAAATCGTATAGAGAGAAATAGTCCTATAATTCCTATAATAACTACAACCTAAAACTTCTTACCTGGGAATATTGAAGACTCATGTTAAAAGGAACCACCAGCTTTCATATGTTCTCATGTTCTGAGCAAGGAACTTAAACGTTAGCTTTCTTACATAGCACATATTGCACTTTTACTTTCTTCTCCAACACTTTGTTTTTGCATTATTTAAACCAAATTGAACATGTTTCATTATTTATTTGAGGCTAAATTGATTTTATCGATGTATTATATTAAGTTAAAATAAGTGTTCATTCAGTATTGTTGTAATTGTCATTATTACAAAAATAAATAAAAAATGAAATGTTTTTTAAAAATAAAATAGGCCGATTAAATCGGTATCGGCTTTCTTTGGTCCCCCAATAATCGGTATCGGCTTTCTTTGGTCCCCCAATAATCGGTATCGGTATCGCCGTTGAAAAATCATAATCGGTCGACCTCTAGGACAACGATCCAAAGCACACAGCCAAGACAATGCAGGGGTGGCTTCGGGACAAGTCTCTGAATGTCCTTGAGTGGCCCAGCCAGAGCCCAGACTTGAACCCGATCGAACATCTCTGGAGAGACCTGAAAATAGCTGAGAGGAGCTTGAGAGGATCTGCAGAGAAGAACGGGAGAAACAGGTGTGCCAAGCTTGTAGCGTCATACCCAAGAAGACTTGAGGCTGTAATCACTGCCAAAAGGTGCTTCAATAAAGTACTAAGTAAAGGGTCTGAAAACTTATGTAAATATGATATTTCAGTTTATTATTATTTTTTGCGCAATTTTTAAAAAAAAATCTCAACAGAGGAACTCCGGAGCTCTGTCAGAGTGACCATCAGGTACTTGGTCACCTTCCTGACCAAGGCCCTTCTCCCCCGATTGCTCAGTTTGACCAGGGGGCCAGCTCTAGGAAGAGTCTTGGTGGTTCCAAACTTCTTCCATTTAAGAATGATGGAGGCCACTTTTCTTGGGTCACCTCTTCCTCAGAACAGCCTCAATTCATCGGCATTAAAAAGTTATCGTACTGTATATTCAAGAATCAGTGGGGTAGGCGTAGGCTATATACAATGAGTGTACAAAACATGAACACCTTTTGAATAATATTGAGTTGCACCACCCCTTTTAACTTTCAGAACAGCCTCAATTGGTCGGGACTCTACAAGGTGTCAAGGTGTCCACAGGGATGGGGGCCCATGTTGACTCCAATGCTTCCCACAGTTCTGTCAAGTTGGCTGGATGTCCTTTGGGTGGTGGACCATTCTTGATACACACAGGGGAAACTGTTGAGCGTGAAAAACCCAGCACTGTTGCAGTTTTTGACACAAACCGGTGCGCCTGGCACCTACTACCACCATACCCTGTTCAAAAGGCAACAAAAAAAAGGCTCTCCATACCAGTCAGTCAGTGTCCCTGACCTGGCCTCTCTCTCCATACCAGTCAGTTAGTGTCCCTGACCTGGCCTCTCTCGCCATACCAGTCAGTCAGTCAGTCACTTAGTGTCCCTGACCAGGCCTCTCTCTCCATACCAGTCAGTGTCCCTGACCTGGCCTCTCTCTCCATACCAGTTAGTGTCCCTGACCTGGCCTCTCTCTCCATACCAGTTAGTGTCCCTGACCTGGCCTCTCTCTCCATACCAGTCAGTGTCCCTGACCTGGCCTCTCTCTCCATACCAGTCAGTCAGTGTCCCTGACCTGGCCTCTCTCTCCATACCAGTCAGTGAGTGTCCCAGGCCTCTCTCTCCATACCAGTCAGTCAGTCAGTCAGTCAGTCAGTCAGTGTTCCTGACCAGGCCTCTCTCTCCATACCAGTCAGTCAGTCAGTCAGTGTTCCTGACCTGGCCTCTCTCTCCATACCAGTTAGTGTCCCTGACCTGGCCTCTCTCTCCATACCAGTCAGTTAGTGTCCCTGACCAGGCCTCTCTCTCCATACCAGTCAGTCAGTGTCCCTGACCTGGCCTCTCTCTCCATACCAGTCAGTTAGTGTCCCAGGCCTCTCTCTCCATACCAGTCAGTTAGTGTCCCTGACCTGGCCTCTCTCTCCATACCAGTTAGTGTCCCTGACCAGGCCTCTCTCTCCATACCAGTCAGTCAGTGTCCCTGACCTGGCCTCTCTCTCCATACCAGTCAGTTAGTGTCCCTGGCCTCTCTCTCCATACCAGTCAGTTAGTGTCCCTGACCAGGCCTCTCTCTCCATACCAGTCAGTCAGTGTCCCTGACCTGGCTTCTCTCTCCATACCAGTCAGTTAGTGTCCCAGGCCTCTCTCTCCATACCAGTCAGTTAGTGTCCCTGACCAGGCCTCTCTCTCCATACCAGTCAGTTAGTGTCCCTGCCCTGGCCTCTCTCTCCATACCAGTCAGTTAGTGTCCCAGGCCTCTCTCTCCATACCAGTCAGTTAGTGTCCCAGGCCTCTCTCTCCATACCAGTCAGTTAGTGTCCCTGACCAGGCCTCTCTCTCCATACCAGTCAGTTAGTGTCCCTGACCTGGCCTCTCTCTCCATACCAGTTAGTTAGTGTCCCTGACCTGGCCTCTCTCTCCATACCAGTCAGTTAGTGTCCCTGACCTGGCCTCTCTCTCCATACCAGTTAGTCAGTGTCCCTGACCTGGCCTCTCTCTCCATACCAGTCAGTGTCCCTGACCTGGCCTCTCTCTCCATACCAGTCAGTGTCCCTGACCTGGCCTCTCTCTTCATACCAGTCAGTGTCCCTGACCTGGCCTCTCTCTCCATACCAGTCAGTGTCCCTGACCTGGCCTCTCTCTCCATACCAGTCAGTGTCCCTGACCAGGCCTCTCTCTCCATACCAGTCAGTGTCCCTGACCTGGCCTCTCTCTCCATATCAGTCAGTCAGTCAGTGTCCCTGACCAGGCCTGTCTCTCCATACCAGTCAGTCAGTGTCCCTGACCTGGCCTCTCTCTCCATACCAGTCAGTCAGTCAGTCAGTCAGTGTCCCTGACCTGGCCTCTCTCTACATACCAGTCAGTGTCCCTGACCTGGCCTCTCTCTCCATATCAGTCAGTCAGTCAGTGTCCCTGACCTGGCCTCTCTCTCCATACCAGTCAGTTAGTGTCCCTGACCTGGCCTCTCTCTCCATACCAGTCAGTCAGTCAGTCACTTAGTGTCCCTGACCTGGCCTCTCTCTCCATACCAGTCAGTGTCCCTGACCCGGCCTATCTCTCCATACCAGTCAGTTAGTGTCCCTGACCAGGCCTCTCTCTCCATACCAGTCAGTGTCCCTGACCCGTCCTCTCTATCCATACCAGTCAGTTAGTGTCCCAGGCCTCTCTCTCCATACCAGTCAGTTAGTGTCCCTGACCTGGCCTCTCTCTCCATACCAGTTAGTGTCCCTGACCTGGCCTCTCTCTCCATACCAGTCAGTTAGTGTCCCTGACCTGGCCTCTCTCTCCATACCAGTCAGTGTCCCTGACCTGGCCTCTCTCTCCATACCAGTCAGTTAGTGTCCCAGGCCTCTCTCTCCATACCAGTCAGTTAGTGTCCCTGACCTGGCCTCTCTCTCCATACCAGTCAGTTAGTGTCCCTGACCTGGCCTCTCTCTCCATACCAGTCAGTGTCCCTGACCTGGCCTCTCTCTCCATACCAGTTAGTTAGTGTCCTCGACCTGGCCTCTCTCTTCATACCAGTCAGTGTCCCTGACCTGGCCTCTCTCTCCATACCAGTCAGTGTCCCTGACCTGGCCACTCTCTCCATACCAGTCAGTGTCCCTGACCTGGCCTCTCACTCCATACCAGTTAGTGTCCCTGACCTGGCCTCTCTCTCCATACCAGTCAGTGTCCCTGACCTGGCCTCTCTCTCCATACCAGTCAGTCAGTCAGTCAGTCAGTCAGTCAGTCAGTCAGTCAGTCAGTCAGTCAGTCAGTCAGTCAGTGTTCCTGACCAGGCCTCTCTCTCCATACCAGTCAGTCAGTGTTCCTGACCAGGCCTCTCTCTCCATACCAGTCAGTCAGTGTCCCTGACCTGGCCTCTCTCTCCATACCAGTCAGTGTCCCTGACCTGGCCTCTCTCTCCATACCAGTCAGTGAGTGTCCCAGGCCTCTCTCTCCATACCAGTCAGTCAGTCAGTCAGTCAGTCAGTCAGTCAGTCAGTCAGTCAGTCAGTGTTCCTGACCAGGCCTCTCTCTCCATACCAGTCAGTCAGTCAGTGTCCCTGACCTGGCCTCTCTCTCCATACCAGTTAGTGTCCCTGACCTGGCCTCTCTCTCCATACCAGTCAGTTAGTGTCCCTGACCAGGCCTCTCTCTCCATACCAGTCAGTCAGTGTCCCTGACCTGGCCTCTCTCTCCATACCAGTCAGTTAGTGTCCCAGACCTGGCCTCTCTCTCCATACCAGTTAGTGTCCCTGACCAGGCCTCTCTCTCCATACCAGTCAGTTAGTGTCCCTGACCTGGCCTCTCTCTTCATACCAGTCAGTTAGTGTCCCTGACCAGGCCTCTCTCTCCATACCAGTTAGTGTCCATGACCAGGCCTCTCTCTCCATACCAGTCAGTTAGTGTCCCTGACCAGGCCTCTCTCTCCATACCAATCAGTCAGTGTCGCTGACCTGGCCTCTCTCTCCATACCAGTCAGTTAGTGTCCCTGGCCTCTCTCTCCATACCAGTCAGTTAGTGTCCCTGACCAGGCTCTCTCTCCATACCAGTCAGTCAGTGTCCCTGACCTGGCCTCTCTCTCCATACCAGTCAGTTAGTGTCCCAGGCCTCTCTCTCCATACCAGTCAGTTAGTGTCCCTGACCTGGCCTCTCTCTCCATACCAGTTAGTGTCCCTGACCAGGCCTCTCTCTCCATACCAGTCAGTTAGTGTCCCTGACCTGGCCTCTCTCTCCATACCAGTTAGTGTCCCTGACCTGGCCTCTCTCTCCATACCAGTCAGTTAGTGTCCCTGACCAGGCCTCTCTCTCCATACCAGTCAGTCAGTGTCCCTGACCTGGCCTCTCTCTCCATACCAGTCAGTTAGTGTCCCAGACCTGGCCTCTCTCTCCATACCAGTTAGTGTCCCTGACCAGGCCTCTCTCTCCATACCAGTCAGTTAGTGTCCCTGACCTGGCCTCTCTCTTCATACCAGTCAGTTAGTGTCCCTGACCAGGCCTCTCTCTCCATACCAGTTAGTGTCCCTGACCAGGCCTCTCTCTCCATACCAGTCAGTTAGTGTCCCTGACCAGGCCTCTCTCTCCATACCAATCAGTCAGTGTCGCTGACCTGGCCTCTCTCTCCATACCAGTCAGTTAGTGTCCCTGGCCTCTCTCTCCATACCAGTCAGTCAGTGTCCCTGACCTGGCCTCTCTCTCCATACCAGTCAGTTAGTGTCCCAGGCCTCTCTCTCCATACCAGTCAGTTAGTGTCCAAGACCAGGCCTCTCTCTCCATACCAGTCAGTTAGTGTCCCTGACCTGGCCTCTCTCTCCATACCAGTCAGTCAGTGTCCCTGACCTGGCCTCTCTCTCCATACCAGTCAGTTAGTGTCCCAGGCCTCTCTCTCCATACCAGTCAGTTAGTGTCCCTGACCTGGCCTCTCTCTCCATACCAGTTAGTGTCCCTGACCAGGCCTCTCTCTCCATACCAGTCAGTTAGTGTCCCTGACCAGGCCTCTCTCTCCATACCAGTCAGTCAGTGTCCCTGACCTGGCCTCTCTCCATACCAGTCAGTTAGTGTCCCAGGCCTCTCTCTCCATACCAGTCAGTTAGTGTCCCTGACCAGGCCTCTCTCTCCATACCAGTCAGTCAGTGTCCCTGACCTGGCTTCTCTCTCCATACCAGTCAGTTAGTGTCCCAGGCCTCTCTCTCCATACCAGTCAGTTAGTGTCCCTGACCAGGCCTCTCTCTCCATACCAGTCAGTTAGTGTCCCTGACCTGGCCTCTCTCTCCATACCAGTCAGGTAGTGTCCCAGGCCTCTCTCTCCATACCAGTCAGTTAGTGTCCCTGACCAGGCCTCTCTCTCCATACCAGTCAGTTAGTGTCCCTGACCTGGCCTCTCTCTCCATACCAGTTAGTTAGTGTCCCTGACCTGGCCTCTCTCTCCATACCAGTCAGTTAGTGTCCCTGACCTGGCCTCTCTCTCCATACCAGTTAGTCAGTGTCCCTGACCTGGCCTCTCTCTCCATACCAGTCAGTGTCCCTGACCTGGCCTCTCTCTCCATAGCAGTCAGTGTCCCTGACCTGGCCTCTCTCTTCATACCAGTCAGTGTCCCTGACCTGGCCTCTCTCTCCATACCAGTCAGTGTCCCTGACCTGGCCTCTCTCTCCATACCAGTCAGTGTCCCTGACCAGGCCTCTCTCTCCATACCAGTCAGTGTCCCTGACCTGGCCTCTCTCTCCATATCAGTCAGTCAGTCAGTGTCCCTGACCAGGCCTCTCTCTCCATACCAGTCAGTCAGTGTCCCTGACCTGGCCTCTCTCTCCATACCAGTCAGTCAGTCAGTCAGTCAGTGTCCCTGACCTGGCCTCTCTCTCCATACCAGTCAGTGTCCCTGACCTGGCCTCTCTCTCCATATCAGTCAGTCAGTCAGTGTCCCTGACCTGGCCTCTCTCTCCATACCAGTCAGATAGTGTCCCTGACCTGGCCTCTCTCTCCATACCAGTCAGTCAGTGTCCCTGACCTGGCCTCTCTCTCCATACCAGTCAGTTAGTGTCCCAGACCTGGCCTCTCTCTCCATACCAGTTAGTGTCCCTGACCAGACCTCTCTCTCCATACCAGTCAGTTAGTGTCCCTGACCAGGCCTCTCTCTCCATACCAGTCAGTTAGTGTCCCAGGCCTCTCTCTCCATACCAGTCAGTTAGTGTCCCTGACCAGGCCTCTCTCTCCATACCAGTCAGTTAGTGTCCCTGACCTGGCCTCTCTCTCCATACCAGTCAGTTAGTGTCCCAGGCCTCTCTCTCCATACCAGTCAGTTAGTGTCCCTGACCAGGCCTCTCTCTCCATACCAGTCAGTTAGTGTCCCTGACCTGGCCTCTCTCTCCATACCAGTTAGTTAGTGTCCCTGACCTGGCCTCTCTCTCCATACCAGTCAGTTAGTGTCCCTGACCTGGCCTCTCTCTCCATACCAGTCAGTCAGTGTCCCTGACCTGGCCTCTCTCTCCATACCAGTCAGTTAGTGTCCCTGACCAGGCCTCTCTCTCCATACCAGTCAGTCAGTGTCCCTGACCTGGCCTCTCTCTCCATACCAGTCAGTTAGTGTCCCAGGCCTCTCTCTCCATACCAGTCAGTTAGTGTCCCTGACCAGGCCTCTCTCTCCATACCAGTCAGTTAGTGTCCCTGACCTGGCCTCTCTCTCCATACCAGTCAGTTAGTGTCCCAGGCCTCTCTCTCCATACCAGTCAGTTAGTGTCCCTGACCAGGCCTCTCTCTCCATACCAGTCAGTTAGTGTCCCTGACCCAGGCCTCTCTCTCCATACCAGTCAGTTAGTGTCCCTGACCTGGCCTCTCTCTCCATACCAGTTAGTTAGTGTCCCTGACCTGGCCTCTCTCTCCATACCAGTCAGTGTCCCTGACCTGGCCTCTCTCTCCATACCAGTCAGTGTCCCTGACCTGGCCTCTCTCTCCATACCAGTCAGTGTCCCTGACCTGGCCTCTCTCTCCATACCAGTCAGTGTCCCTGACCTGGCCTCTCTCTCCATACCAGTCAGTGTCCCTGACCAGGCCTCTCTCTCCATACCAGTCAGTCAGTGTCCCTGACCTGGCCTCTCTCTCCATACCAGTCAGTGTCCCTGACCAGGCCTCTCTCTCCATACCAGTCAGTCAGTCAGTCAGTCAGTCAGTCAGTCAGTGTTCCTGACCAGGCCTCTCTCTCCATACCAGTCAGTCAGTCAGTGTCCCTGACCTGGCCTCTCTCTCCATACCAGTTAGTGTCCCTGACCTGGCCTCTCTCTCCATACCAGTCAGTTAGTGTCCCTGACCAGGCCTCTCTCTCCATACCAGTCAGTCAGTGTCCCTGACCTGGCCTCTCTCTCTCCATACCAGTCAGTTAGTGTCCCAGACCTGGCCTCTCTCTCCATACCAGTTAGTGTCCCTGACCAGGCCTCTCTCTCCATACCAGTCAGTTAGTGTCCCTGACCAGGCCTCTCTCTCCATACCAGTCAGTCAGTGTCGCTGACCTGGCCTCTCTCTCCATACCAGTCAGTTAGTGTCCCTGGCCTCTCTCTCCATACCAGTCAGTTAGTGTCCCTGACCAGGCCTCTCTCTCCATACCAGTCAGTCAGTGTCCCTGACCTGGCCTCTCTCTCCATACCAGTCAGTTAGTGTCCCTGACCAGGCCTCTCTCTCCATACCAGTCAGTTAGTGTCCCAGGCCTCTCTCTCCATACCAGTTAGTTAGTGTCCCTGACCAGGCCTCTCTCTCCATACCAGTCAGTTAGTGTCCCTGACCTGGCCTCTCTCTCCATACCAGTTAGTTAGTGTCCCTGACCTGGCCTCTCTCTCCATACCAGTCAGTTAGTGTCCCTGACCTGACCTCTCTCTCCATACCAGTCAGTCAGTGTCCCTGACCTGGCCTCTCTCTCCATACCAGTCAGTGTCCCTGACCTGGCCTCTCTCTCCATACCAGTCAGTTAGTGTCCCTGACCAGGTCTTTCTCTCCATACCAGTCAGTCAGTGTCCCTGACCTGGCCTCTCTCTCCATACCAGTCAGTCAGTGTCCCTGACCTGGCCTCTCTCTCCATACCAGTCAGTTAGTGTCCCAGGCCTCTCTCTCCATACCAGTCAGTTAGTGTCCCTGACCAGGCCTCTCTCTCCATACCAGTCAGTTAGTGTCCCTGACCTGGCCTCTCTCTCCATACCAGTCAGTTAGTGTCCCAGGCCTCTCTCTCCATACCAGTCAGTTAGTGTCCCTGACCAGGCCTCTCTCTCCATACCAGTCAGTTAGTGTCCCTGACCCAGGCCTCTCTCTCCATACCAGTCAGTTAGTGTCCCTGACCTGGCCTCTCTCTCCATACCAGTTAGTTAGTGTCCCTGACCTGGCCTCTCTCTCCATACCAGTCAGTGTCCCTGACCTGGCCTCTCTCTCCATACCAGTCAGTGTCCCTGACCTGGCCTCTCTCTCCATACCAGTCAGTGTCCCTGACCTGGCCTCTCTCTCCATACCAGTCAGTGTCCCTGACCTGGCCTCTCTCTCCATACCAGTCAGTGTCCCTGACCAGGCCTCTCTCTCCATACCAGTCAGTCAGTGTCCCTGACCTGGCCTCTCTCTCCATACCAGTCAGTGTCCCTGACCAGGCCTCTCTCTCCATACCAGTCAGTCAGTCAGTCAGTCAGTCAGTCAGTCAGTCAGTGTTCCTGACCAGGCCTCTCTCTCCATACCAGTCAGTCAGTCAGTGTCCCTGACCTGGCCTCTCTCTCCATACCAGTTAGTGTCCCTGACCTGGCCTCTCTCTCCATACCAGTCAGTTAGTGTCCCTGACCAGGCCTCTCTCTCCATACCAGTCAGTCAGTGTCCCTGACCTGGCCTCTCTCTCCATACCAGTCAGTTAGTGTCCCAGACCTGGCCTCTCTCTCCATACCAGTTAGTGTCCCTGACCAGGCCTCTCTCTCCATACCAGTCAGTTAGTGTCCCTGACCAGGCCTCTCTCTCCATACCAGTCAGTCAGTGTCGCTGACCTGGCCTCTCTCTCCATACCAGTCAGTTAGTGTCCCTGGCCTCTCTCTCCATACCAGTCAGTTAGTGTCCCTGACCAGGCCTCTCTCTCCATACCAGTCAGTCAGTGTCCCTGACCTGGCCTCTCTCTCCATACCAGTCAGTTAGTGTCCCTGACCAGGCCTCTCTCTCCATACCAGTCAGTTAGTGTCCCAGGCCTCTCTCTCCATACCAGTTAGTTAGTGTCCCTGACCAGGCCTCTCTCTCCATACCAGTCAGTTAGTGTCCCTGACCTGGCCTCTCTCTCCATACCAGTTAGTTAGTGTCCCTGACCTGGCCTCTCTCTCCATACCAGTCAGTTAGTGTCCCTGACCTGACCTCTCTCTCCATACCAGTCAGTCAGTGTCCCTGACCTGGCCTCTCTCTCCATACCAGTCAGTGTCCCTGACCTGGCCTCTCTCTCCATACCAGTCAGTTAGTGTCCCTGACCAGGTCTTTCTCTCCATACCAGTCAGTCAGTGTCCCTGACCTGGCCTCTCTCTCCATACCAGTCAGTTAGTGTCCCAGGCCTCTCTCTCCATACCAGTCAGTTAGTGCCCCTGACCAGGCCTCTCTCTCCATACCAGTCAGTTAGTGTCCCTGACCTGGCCTCTCTCTCCATACCAGTCAGTTAGTGTCCCAGGCCTCTCTCTCCATACCAGTCAGTTAGTGTCCCTGACCAGGCCTCTCTCTCCATACCAGTCAGTTAGTGTCCCTGACCTGGCCTCTCTCTCCATACCAGTTAGTTAGTGTCCCTGACCTGGCCTCTCTCTCCATACCAGTCAGTTAGTGTCCCTGACCTGGCCTCTCTCTCCATACCAGTCAGTGTCCCTGACCTGGCCTCTCTCTCCATACCAGTCAGTGTCCCTGACCTGGCCTCTCTCTCCATACCAGTCAGTGTCCCTGACCTGGCCTCTCTCTCCATACCAGTCAGTGTCCCTGACCTGGCCTCTCTCTCCATACCAGTCAGTGTCCCTGACCAGGCCTCTCTCTCCATACCAGTCAGTGTCCCTGACCTGGCCTCTCTCTCCATATCAGTCAGTCAGTCAGTGTCCCTGACCAGGCCTGTCTCTCCATACCAGTCAGTCAGTGTCCCTGACCTGGCCTCTCTCTCCAGTCAGTCAGTCAGTCAGTCAGTCAGTCAGTCAGTCAGTCAGTCAGTCAGTCAGTCAGTCAGTCAGTCAGTCAGTCAGTGTCCCTGAACTGGCCTCTCTCTCCATACCAGTCAGTGTCCCTGACCTGGCCTCTCTCTCCATATCAGTCAGTCAGTCAGTGTCCCTGACCTGGCCTCTCTCTCCATACCAGTCAGTTAGTGTCCCTGACCAGGCCTCTCTCTCCATACCAGTCAGTTAGTGTTCCTGACCAGGCCTCTCTATCCATACCAGTCAGTTAGTGTCCCTGACCTGGCCTCTCTATCCATACCAGTCAGTCAGTGTCCCTGACCTGGCCTCTCTCTCCATACCAGTCAGTTAGTGTCCCTGACCTGGCCTCTCTATCCATACCAGTCAGTCAGTGTCCCTGACCTGGCCTCTCTCTCCATACCAGTCAGTTAGTGTCCCAGGCCTCTCTCTCCATACCAGTCAGTCAGTCAGTGTCCCTGACCTGGCCTCTCTCTCCATACCAGTCAGTTAGTGTCCCTGACCAGGCCTCTCTCTCCATACCAGTCAGTTAGTGTCCCTGACCTGGCCTCTCTCTCCATACCAGTCAGTTAGTGTCCCAGGCCTCTCTCTCCATACCAGTCAGTTAGTGTCCCTGACCTGGCCTCTCTCTCCATACCAGTCAGTTAGTGTCCCTGACCTGCCCTCTCTCTCCATACCAGTTAGTTAGTGTCCCTGACCTGGCCTCTCTCTCCATACCAGTCAGTTAGTGTCCCTGACCTGACCTCTCTCTCCATACCAGTCAGTCAGTGTCCCTGACCTGGCCTCTCTCTCCATACCAGTCAGTGTCCCTGACCTGGCCTCTCTCTCCATACCAGTCAGTTAGTGTCCCTGACCAGGCCTCTCTCTCCATACCAGTCAGTCAGTGTCCCTGACCTGGCCTCTCTCTCCATACCAGTCAGTTAGTGTCCCAGGCCTCTCTCTCCATACCAGTCAGTTAGTGTCCCTGACCAGGCCTCTCTCTCCATACCAGTCAGTTAGTGTCCCTGACCTGGCCTCTCTCTCCATACCAGTCAGTTAGTGTCCCAGGCCTCTCTCTCCATACCAGTCAGTTAGTGTCCCTGACCAGGCCTCTCTCTCCATACCAGTCAGTTAGTGTCCCTGACCTGGCCTCTCTCTCCATACCAGTTAGTTAGTGTCCCTGACCTGGCCTCTCTCTCCATACCAGTCAGTGTCCCTGACCTGGCCTCTCTCTCCATACCAGTCAGTGTCCCTGACCTGGCCTCTCTCTCCATACCAGTCAGTGTCCCTGACCTGGCCTCTCTCTCCATACCAGTCAGTTAGTGTCCCTGACCAGGCCTCTCTCTCCATACCAGTCAGTCAGTGTCCCTGACCTGGCCTCTCTCTCCATACCAGTCAGTTAGTGTCCCAGGCCTCTCTCTCCATACCAGTCAGTTAGTGTCCCTGACCAGGCCTCTCTCTCCATACCAGTCAGTTAGTGTCCCTGACCTGGCCTCTCTCTCCATACCAGTCAGTTAGTGTCCCAGGCCTCTCTCTCCATACCAGTCAGTTAGTGTCCCTGACCAGGCCTCTCTCTCCATACCAGTCAGTTAGTGTCCCTGACCTGGCCTCTCTCTCCATACCAGTTAGTTAGTGTCCCTGACCTGGCCTCTCTCTCCATACCAGTCAGTGTCCCTGACCTGGCCTCTCTCTCCATACCAGTCAGTGTCCCTGACCTGGCCTCTCTCTCCATACCAGTCAGTGTCCCTGACCTGGCCTCTCTCTCCATACCAGTCAGTGTCCCTGACCTGGCCTCTCTCTCCATACCAGTCAGTGTCCCTGACCTGGCCTCTCTCTCCATACCAGTCAGTGTCCCTGACCTGGCCTCTCTCTCCATACCAGTCAGTGTCCCTGACCTGGCCTCTCTCTCCATACCAGTCAGTGTCCCTGACCAGGCCTCTCTCTCCATACCAGTCAGTGTCCCTGACCTGGCCTCTCTCTCCATACCAGTCAGTTAGTTTTCCTGACCAGGCCTCTCTATCCATACCAGTCAGTCAGAGTTCCTGACCTGGCCTCTCTCTCCATACCAGTCAGTTAGTGTCCCAGGCCTCTCTCTCCATACCAGTCAGTTAGTGTCCCTGACCAGGCCTCTCTCTCCATACCAGTCAGTTAGTGTCCCTGACCTGGCCTCTCTCTCCATACCAGTCAGTTAGTGTCCCTGACCTGGCCTCTCTCTCCATACCAGTCAGTTAGTGTCCCTGACCTGGCCTCTCTCTCCATACCAGTTAGTCAGTGTCCCTGACCTGGCCTCTCTCTCCATACCAGTCAGTGTCCCTGACCTGGCCTCTCTCTCCATACCAGTCAGTGTCCCTGACCTGGCATCTCTCTCCATACCAGTCAGTGTCCCTGACCTGGCCTCTCTCTCCATACCAGTCAGTGTCCCTGACCTGGCCTCTCTCTCCATACCAGTCAGTGTCCCTGACCAGGCCTCTCTCTCCATACCAGTCAGTGTCCCTGACCTGGCCTCTCTCTTCATACCAGTCAGTTAGTGTCCCAGGCCTCTCTCTCCATACCAGTCAGTTAGTGTCCCTGACCTGGCCTCTCTCTCCATACCAGTTAGTGTCCCTGACCTGGCCTCTCTCTCCATACCAGTCAGTTAGTGTCCCTGACCTGGCCTCTCTCTCCATACCAGTCAGTGTCCCTGACCTGGCCTCTCTCTCCATACCAGTCAGTTAGTGTCCCAGGCCTCTCTCTCCATACCAGTCAGTTAGTGTCCCTGACCTGGCCTCTCTCTCCATACCAGTCAGTTAGTGTCCCTGACCTGGCCTCTCTCTCCATACCAGTCAGTCAGTCAGTCAGTGTCCCTGACCAGGCCTCTCTCTCCATACCAGTCAGTCAGTCAGTGTCCCTGACCTGGCCTCTCTCTCCATACCAGTCAGTCAGTGTCCCTGACCAGGCCTCTCTCTCCATACCAGTCAGTGTCCCTGACCTGGCCTCTCTCTCCATACCAGTCAGTTAGTGTCCCAGGCCTCTCTCTCCATACCAGTCAGTTAGTGTCCCTGACCTGGCCTCTCTCTCCATACCAGTCAGTTAGTGTCCCTGACCTGGCCTCTCTCTCCATACCAGTCAGTCAGTCAGTCAGTGTCCCTGACCAGGCCTCTCTCTCCATACCAGTCAGTCAGTCAGTGTCCCTGACCTGGCCTCTCTCTCCATACCAGTCAGTCAGTGTCCCTGACCAGGCCTCTCTATCCATACCAGTCAGTGTCCCTGACCTGGCCTCGCTCTCCATACCAGTTAGTGTCCGTGACCTGGCCTCTCTCTCCATACCAGTCAGTTAGTGTCCCTGACCCGGCCTCTCTATCCATACCAGTTAGTGTCCCTGACCTGGCCTCTCTCTCCATACCAGTCAGTTAGTGTCCCTGACCCGGCCTCTCTATCCATACCAGTTAGTGTCCCTGACCTGGCCTCTCTATCCATACCAGTCAGTGTCCCTGACCTGGCCTCTCTATCCATACCAGTCAGTGTCCCTGACCTGGCCTCTCTCTCCATACCAGTCAGTCAGTGTCCCTGACCTGGCCTCTCTATCCATACCAGTCAGTGTCCCTGACCTGGCCTCTCTCTCCATACCAGTTAGTGTCCCTGACCTGGCTTCTCTCTCCATACCAGTCAGTCAGTGTCCCTGACCTGGCCTCTCTCTCCATACCAGTCAGTTTCCCTGACCTGGCCTCTCTCTCCATACCAGTCAGTTTCCCTGACCTGGCCTCTCTCTCCATACCAGTCAGTTTCCCTGACCTGGCCTCTCTCTCCATACCAGTCAGTCAGTGACCCTGGCCTGTCTCTCCATACCAGTCAGCACGGCCAGCCTGCTCATTAGGTGGCAGATGGCGGCAGATTGACGAGGGCTCCATTTTCTGAGCTAAACTGACCCAAGACACACCTCCAACAACAACACACATAAAACCTCACATAATTCTGCACAAAAACAATGGCAATTCCTCTCAACCAGTGGCATATGGGCTTTTTAGGTGAGCACTGATGCCACCCTGTGATTAGCAGTTCCCACTTTGTCAAAGGCAGGGGGCACAAGATATTTTGCTTGTGCATTCCCAGCGCACCTAAAGGCTGGAGATCAAATGTATGACAACGTAATGAGATGGACACTTTTTTTACATCATGCAGGTTTCTCCCATCGAATAGCCTAACCTAAATGCCACTCAATCAAATAACAAAAAACATATCCTAAAACCAGGACAGGTCAAAGTAAAATGGACAATATGGAATTGACAATAACAACTGTTAACCTCGACACCGGTACCCCTTGTATATAGCCCCGCTATTGCTATTTACTGCTCCGCTTTAAAAATGTGTTATAATTGTAATTGGGGGGGGGGGGGGGGGTATTTTCTTAAAACCGCATTGTTGATTAAGGGCTTGTAAGTGAACATTTCACTGTAAGGTGTATTCGGCGCAGGTGACAAATAAAATGTGACTTGATTTCTTGTCCAGGACTTTCACCCCCCATTGTCATGATCAGTGGTTTCAAGTTTGTGTCAGCCATTTTTTGGGGGGACAAGCTGACTATAATGAAAAATAAAATACTTCTGCATTTCCAACTTGCAAATAGGCTCAGGATAACTCCTGATAAAGTTGGGTAATGGTACTGCACAAGTGTCCAAGAAGTCCAAAAAGCTGGACATCATATCTGCTGCCGATATGTTTTTGGGGCTCCAAGACTTCAAGGCAGAAGCACTGCAACGACTGTCAGTGCAGTCTGTGACCTGGATCCTTCTGAGTCTGTGTAGTTTAAGCTTAAAGCTAGCTAATTTAGCTATTTCATCAACATATGAGTCGATTATTTGTTTAGGCTTTCAGCTAGCTAGCTACCTTGACTGTTCAATAACGTCTTTGCTAGCTACTTGTAACAGCAATTAATGTGTGTTATTAGCTAGCTGCTTGCAATCAAACTATTCCATGTCTAGTCTGTTGTTGTTTGCTATCTATCAAGCTAGTTAACGTAAGCATTTAGGAAAGGTACATCAACCCACCCCGTTCAGATTACTTTGGCTTCACGTCTCCATGCTCAGTCATGACTTCTCCCTTTCCAGGTAGGGTCTCTGTCTGATCGACTGAGTAGCTAGCTATTTATCTTGCTAGCTAACGTGTTAGCGGTGCCATGGCAACCCCCGTTCTTCCGCATACTGTAGTTACGTCGTTACGCCAGAGAGTTGCGCTGTGACAACTTGTTGCATGAGTTCAAGATATCCAGATTTATTCAAGAATTCATAAAAATGAACAAGGGGACGTCACCTAATGGATGTTTCTAGGTTTGTATTAATCTATTCTGAATAAAGAGTCTATATAAAGATCTATATTAGGAATTTGTTTTTGATTGTCATTAGCCCTAAGGGGTGTGTGATTCATTAAATTGGTGCAACGGTCTGGCGTGCTGTTCTGTGCATTTGTCCAGATCTGTTATTTGTCCAGATTTGTCCTACTTTCAAAAAGGCATTAAAAAGCTCCTCCTGGCTGCAGTAACCTTTCATTGCATACAAACAAACTACATTTCACATAACGCGTGTGTCAAGCAGGCTCAGTGTGGTTCAGATCAGTGCTGACAGGGTACCGGATGGGGGAGCGCGGTCCACGGCAGTACGACGTTATCGTGGCACTGACTGTAGCCTATAAATACCAGGAGGCGCGCAGCCTACCTACCAACACGGGCATTGATCTAAACACGGGTTGAACTGCGAGGAAAGGCACTTACATTAGGAAACCCTACTACTGGGATAAACGCCTCAAGTGAAACGGAATATAAACCGCTCGAATTCTAGTCGAGTGTCGCTCGCCCGTGCGACGCACAGCACCAATAATACTATGATGATCAAGGTTTACATCGCCTCCTCCTCGGGATCTGTGGCGGTGAGTGAGTTCGGGCGCTGTCAGTATGTCGCCTACCCGTAATCAAATCTGTAGGGTTTATATTCTTCTGTGTGAGTCGCATCAATTGTACAGATGCAGACAGTGCCGTGAGGAGGGAATATGTTCATCATGCCTTTTGATATTGTTGTTGACGTCGGGGGGGGGGGCTTATGTAAGTTCTCTGACTGATCTCCTATATGCTAGTGAGAAGCAAGATTCTGTAACGCCGCCTGCTATTGCCTTCACTCCAAACGTGTCTAGCTTACTTAGATTTTTTGTAAACATGGCTATAGACATAGACATGTGATTTTTTTGTGTCTGTGTTTTGGTTCATTCTGTGTTTTTTTTAAATTCTGAAATCCAACCCATTAGCCCACTACACCTCCATGTTTTAGGGGTGAGGTTTAATGACTCTACACTAGATGCAGGTCTCAGAGGTTCAACCTCCATGTTGGATATCTTTTACATCATTATTCCTGGACATGCAGGTCCATGCAGGTCCATGCAGGTCCATGCAGGGCCATGCAGGTCCATGCAGGTCCATGCAGGTCCATGCAGGGCCATGCAGGTCCATGCAGGTCCATGCAGATCCATGCATGTCCGTGTAGGTCCATGCATGTCCGTGTAGGTCCATGCAGGTCCATGTAGGTCTACGCAACAAAACTAAAACATAGCCAGCTGTACATGATGTAGGCTTACTTTCCACTGTCTGTCTTTAAGTGCAAAGAAATGCATATGGTTGTCCCCCCCCAACTGGGTCCTGGTCTAAAGTAGTGCACTTCATAGGGAATAGGGTGCCATTTGGGAAGGACCCTGTTTTTATCTTATCAGCGCCAAGGTTGACCGAAGTCCATGTTTGCCTCTTCTAACAATGCTCCCTTTTTCTCTGAACCAGGATGTCCTCCTCAACTGAACTGTGTCCCGAATGACACCATTCTCCCTATGGGCCCTGGACAAAGGTAGTGCACTATGTAGGGTATAGGGTACCATTTGAGATGCAGTCCTGTAATGTACTGCAGACGGCCCTGCCCCCTTTGGTATGTGCTGTTCAAACTAAAGGTCGACCGATTACGATTATGATTTTTCCACGCCAATACCGATTAATGGAGGACCAATAAAAGCTGATACTGATTAATCGGTGTGTGCGTGCGTGTGCTTGTGATAATTATAACAATACTGAATGAACGCTTATTTTAACTTAATATAATACATAAATAAAATCTACTTAGTCTCAAATAAATAATGAAACATGTTCAATTTGGTTTAAATAATGCAAAAACAAAGTGTTGGAGAAGAAAGTAAAAGTGCTATATGTGCCATGTAAAAAAGCTAACGTTTAAGTTCCTTGCTCAGAACATGAGAACATATGAAAGCTGGTGGTTCCTTTTAACATGAGTCTTCAATATTCCCAGGTAAGAAGTTTTAGGTTGTAGTTATTATAGGACTATTTCTCTCTATACGATTTGTATTTCATATACCATTGACTACTGGATGTTCTTATAGGCACTATAGTACTATAGCCTAATCTCAGGAGTAGATAAGCTTGAAGTCATAAACAGCGCTGTGCTTGAAGCATTGCGAAGAGCTGCTGGCAAACGCAGGAAAGTGCTGTTTGAATGAATGCTTACGAGCCTGCTGCTGCCTACCACCGCTCAAGTCAGACTGCTCTATCAAATCATAGACTTAATTATAACATAATAACACACAGAAATACGAGCCTTAGGTCATTAATATGGTCGAATCCGGAAACTATAATCTCGAAAACAAAACGTTTATTCTTTCAGTGAAATACGGAACCGTTCTGTATTTTATCTAACGGGTGGCATCCATCAGTCTAAATATTGCTGTTACATTGCACAACCTTCAATGTTATGTCATAATTATGTAAAATTCTGGCAAATTAGTTCGCAATGAGCCAGGCGGCCCAAACTGTTGCATATACCCTGACTCTGCGTGCAATGAACGCAAGAGAAGTGACACAATTTCCCTGGTTAATATTGCCTGTTAACATGAACTTATTTTAACTAAATATGCAGGTTTAAAAATATAAACTTGTGTATTGATTTTAAGAAAGGCATTGATGTTTATGGTTAGGTACATTGGTGCAACGATTGCACTTTTGTTAAATCACCCCGCGTTTGGCGAAGTAGGCTGTGATTCGATGATAAATTAACAGGCACCGCATTGATTATATGCAAGGCAGGACAAGCTAGTTAAACTAGTAATATCATCAACCATGTGTAGTTAACTAGTGATTATGTTAAGATTGATTGTTTTTTTTTATAAGATAAGTTTAATGCTAGCTAGCTACTTACCTTGGTTCCTTGCTGCACTCGCGTAACAGGTGGTCAGCCTGCCACGCAGTCTCCTCGTGGATTGGAATATAATCGGCGTCCAAAAATGCCGATTGTTATGAAAACTTGAAATCAGCCCTAATTAATCGTTCATGGTGATTTTAATCGGTCGACCTCTAGTTCAGACGGCCCTGGTCGGTGCGGTCCAGACGGCCCTGGCGCCCTGGTCGGTGCGGTCCAGGCGGCCCTGGCGCCCTGGTCGGTGCGGTCCAGACGGCCCTGGCGTCCTGGTCGGTGCGGTCCAGACGGCCCTGCCGCCCTGGTCGGTGCGGTTCAGACTTGTTTGTCCCACACACACACAGTGTGATTTTCATGTCAACATGATGAGTTAAAAAGAGGAAGGTCTTCTAGTGGTTGTTTTCAATCTTCACGCCGCTGAATTTCAAACTTTTATTTTTTAGAGCCTTTTATTATAAATAAAGTCTTATCTCCCCATGATCAGTTATGTACTCTAGTTATTTACTCTAGTTATTTACTCTAGTTATGTCCTCTAGTTATTTACTCTAGTTATGTACTCTAGTGTGACCTGAGGAAATGGATTGATCTAAATGGTATTAATTAGAAGAATACTGTATTGATTTATTCTCCTTAAAGGGCCACGGAAATTCTGCTTCTGCTTTATCCTAACCCTCCAATTTGCTTCCCTACTCCAACAATATTTTCCCCTGTTGGACATGCAGTTTGTACTGACTGTCCCATCTCTCTAACCTCTAACCTCCCATTCCGAAAGAACATGGGGCGGCCTGTCGCTCTTCGGGTTTCACATGAGAAGAGAGAGGCGGGCCCTTTAGAGGATAATATTTATTAAAGTCTCTCTTAAGAAATGCCTCTAGTCTTAGGTAACGGGATAAATTATTAATGCATTCTAGTTTACCGTATCTCTGGAATGGGAAAACAAAACACAATTGCTGCTGTAGTGTTTACAAAAGTTATTTTTAAGCCGGTGAGACACACACACACTTGAATACCCTTGGTGTCATCTCTCTGTTTTGAGTTTTCATTCACATTGGATGCCATTAAATAGAATTGTAAAATGACCATTTGACGAGGAAGAATGGAAAGGGACATGCAGCCCTCATCTGTTTAAGTACAGTGAGAGGAAGTGGGCAAGAGAGAGGGAAGCGAGAGGAAGGAGAGGGCGAGGGAGAGAGAATAGCAGAAAGGGAAAGATACAGAGAGAAATAGAGAAAGCAAGTAGGAGTGAAACAGAGGGGTAGAGCTAGCCGAACAGTGTGAATCATTATAAGAAGTGATGTCAAAACCCTGAAATGAGCAGCTCCAGATTAGATCAGATTAGTGGAGTGGTAATCATCCGCCCGGAATGGACGAGGTGACAACCACACTTCATCCCTTTAGATGGAAGGATGAGTTGGGAAGATGACACCTCGTTGTGATTCCACACAACATATGTAGAGACTTTAGTTATGTTGTTTTAGAGGCGGTATCTTACTATAAACAGTAGTGTTTTAGAGGCACTATGTTACTGTAAACCATGGTGTTTTAGAGGCACTATGTTACTGTAAACCGTAGTGGTGTTTTAGAGGCACTATGTTACTGTAAACCGTAGTGTTGTTTTAGAGGCACTATGTTACTGTAAACCGTAGTGTTGTTTTAGAGGCACTATGTTACTGTAAACCGTAGTGTTGTTTTAGAGGCACTATGTTACTGTAAACCGTAGTGGTGTTTTAGAGGCACTATGTTACTGTAAACCATGGTGTTTTAGAGGCACTATGTTACTGTAAACAGTAGTGTTTGAGGCACTATGTTACTGTAAACCGTAGTGTTGTTTTATGTTACTGTAAACCGTAGTGTTGTTTTAGAGGCACTATGTTACTGTAAACCGTAGTGTTGTTTTAGAGGCACTATGTTACTGTAAACCTTAGTGTTGTTTTAGAGGCACTATGTTACTGTAAAAAGTAGTGTTTGAGGCACTATGTTACTGTAAACAGTGTTTTAGAGGCACTATGTTACTGTAAACAGTAGTGTTTTTGAGGCACTATGTTACTGTAAACAGTGTTTGAGGCACTATGTTACTGTAAACAGTCATGATCCCACATCCTCTTTTACAACCAAAGATGTGACCGCCCACATATTATCTCTGTATTTCTCTCTCTTTCACGTACTCATTCTCTCTCTTTCATTTTCTTTGTCTCTCTCTTTCACACATACACTAGTTGTGTGGTGACGAGAAACGGATTAGTCCTCTGTCTTAACCTCTGTTAATCTCTGAACTACAGCACAGTACTACTACACGTACAGTAATACACTACGTCACCGTGTTCTGTCTGTCTGCCTGTCTGCCTGTCTGTCTGCCTGTCAATGATTGTTCAGTACTACTACATGAATCTCCTTTACATTGCCCTGGCCTCATTTGTCTTTGCGTCATAACAATGGTTTCTTTGTGCTCTCACCATCCCTAAACACACACACACACAGGCACAGGCTTACACACACACACACACACACACACACACACACACACACACACACACACACACACACACACACACACGGTCATGGTATCTATACACAATAGACCTCCAGCAGAGATGAGATTGTAAGAAACTAGACAATAGTTCATGCCTGCTATGAGGAGAGAGTTTGACAGTTAAGCGTAAATCATAGTCCATAGACAGTGGACGCGATTGTCCAGTGTCTCATTGTGACATAGCTACAAGGCTCTGAGACCACAAACACACCCCATCCCCCCCCCCCCCCCGCCTCCCCTCTCAATTTAAATTTAAGGGCTTAATGGCATGGGAAAAATATGTTAACATTGCCAAAGCAAGTGAAATTGATAATAAACATTTTACAGTAAACATTACACTCATAGAAGTTCCAAAATAATAAAGACATTTTCAGATGTCATATTATGTCTATATACAGTGTTTTAACGATGTGCAAATAGTTAAAGTACAAAAGGGAAAATAAATAAACATAAATATGGGTTGTATTTACAAGGGTATTTGTTCTTCACTGGTTGCCCTTTTCTTGTGGCAACAGGTCACAAATATTGCTGCTGTGATGAAACACTGTGGTATTTCACTCAATAGATATGGGAGTTCATCAAAATTGATTTAAAAAAAAAAAAAAAATCTTTGTGGATCTACAGTGGCCTTTCTCAAAAGCAAGGCTATGCTCACAGAGTCTGTACATAGTCAAAGCTTTCCTTAAGTTTGGGTCAATCACAGTGGTCAGGTATTCTGCCACTGTGTACTCTCTGTTTAGGGCCAAATAGCATTCTAGTTTGCTCTGTTTTTTTTGTTAAGTCTTTCCAAGTAATTATCTTTTTTGTTTTCTCATGATTTGGTTGGGTCTAATTGTGTTGCTGTTCTTGGTCGGTTTGTGTTTGTAAAGTGGTTGTAGAATTGAACAGCTCTTTTCTGGATTTTGATCATTAGCGGGTATCGGCCTAATTCTGCTCTGCATGCATTATTTGATGTTTTACGTTGTACACGTAGGATATTTTAGCAGAATTCTGCATACAGAGTCTCAATTTGGTGTTTGTCCCATTTTGTAAATTATTGGTTGGTGAGCTGACCCCAGACCTCACAACCATAAAGGTCAATGGGTTCTATAACAGATTTTTAGCCAGATCCTAATTGGCATGTCATATGGTATGTTTCTTTTGATGGCATAGAAGGCCCTTCTTGCCTTGTCTCTCAGATCGTTCACAGCTTTGTGGAAGTTACCTGTGGTGCTGATGTTTAGGCCGAGGTATGTATAGTTTTTTGTGTGCTCTAGGACAACGGTGTCTAGATGGAATTCGTATTTGTTGTCCTGGTAACTGGACCTTTTTTGGAACACCATTATTTTTGTCTTACTGAGATTTACTGTCAGGGCCCAGGTCTGACAGAACCTGTGCAGAAGATCTAGGTGCTGCTGTAGGCCTTCCTGTTTGGGGACAGACACACCAGATCATCAGCAAACAGTAGACATTTGACTTCAGATTCTAGTAGGGTGAGGCCGGGTGCTGCAGACTGTTCTAGTGCCCTCGCCAATTCATTGATATATATGTTGAAGAGGGTGGGGCTTAAGCTGCATCCCTGTCTCACCCCACGGCCCTGTGGAAAGTAATGTGTGTTTCTTGCCAATTTTAACCGCACACTTCTTGTTTGTGTACATGGATTTTATAATGTTGTATGTTTTACCCCCAACACCACTTTCCATCAATTTGTATAGCAGACCCTCGTGCCAAATTGAGTCAAAAGATTTTTTGAAATCAACAAAGCATGAGAAGACTTTGTTTTTGGTTTGTTTCCTTGTCAATTAGGGTGTGCAGGGTGAATACGTGGTCTGTCGTATGGTCATTTGGTAAAAAAGCCAAATTGACAATTGGTCAGTACATTGTTTTCACTGAGGAAATGAACTAGACTGCTGTTAATGATTAATGCAGAGGATTTCCCCAAGGTTGCTGTTGATGCATATCCCCACGGTAGTTATTGAGGTCAAATTTGTCTCCACTTTTGTGGACTGGGGTGATCAGTCCTTGGTTCCAAATATTGGTGAAGATGCCAGAGCTGAGGATGATGTTAAAGAGTTTAAGTATAGCCAATTGGAATTTGTGTTCTGTATATTTGATCATTTCATTGAGGATGATACCATCAACCCCACAGGCCTTTTTGGGTTGGAGGGTTTGTTGTTTGTCCTGTAGTTCATTCAATGTAATTGGAGAATCCAGTGGGTTCTGGTAGTCTTCAATAGTTGATTCTGTGTAATTGGAGAATCCAGTGGGTTCTGGTAGTCTTTAATAGTTGATTCTGTGTAATAGGAGAATCCAGTGGGTTCTGGTAGTCTTTAATAGTTGATTCTGTGTAATTGGAGAATCCAGTGGGTTCTGGTAGTCTTTAATAGTTGATTCTGTGTAATTGGAGAATCCAGTGGGTTCTGGTAGTCTTCAATAGTTGATTCTGTGTAATTGGAGAATCCAGTGGGTTCTGGTAGTCTTTAATAGTTGATTCTGTGTAATAGGAGAATCCAGTGGGTTCTGGTAGTCTTCAATAGTTGATTCTGTGTAATTGGAGAATCCAGTGGGTTCTGGTAGTCTTCAATAGTTGATTCTGTGTAATTGGAGAATCCAGTGGGTTCTGGTAGTCTTCAATAGTTGATTCTGTGTAATTGGAGAATCCAGTGGGTTCTGGTAGTCTTCAATAGTTGATTCTAAGATTTGTATTTGATCACATATAATTTTTGGCTGATAGTTCTTTGGTGGTAAGTTGTTTACCCATACATCTCCAGTTTGGATAGATAACTCTTCATGTTGTTGTTTGTTTAGTGTTTTCCAATTTTCCCAGAAGTGATTAGAGTCTATGGATTCTTCAATTACATTGAGCTGATTTCTGATGTGCTGTTCCTTCTTTTTCCGTAGTGTATTTCTGTATTGTTTTAGTGATTCACCATAGTGAAGGTGTAGACTCAGGTTTTCTGGGTCTCTGTGTTTTTGGTTGGACAGGTTTCTCAATTTCTTTCTTATGTTTTTGCATTATTCATCAAACCATTTTGTCATTGTTCATTTTCTTTGGTTTTCTGATTATTATTATTTGTTGATAGGGAAGCTGAGGTCAAATATACTGTGTAGGTTTTCTACTGCCAAGTTTATACCTTCACTATTACAGTGGAATGTTTTGTCCAGGAAGTTGTCTAAAGGGATTGAATTTGTTGTTGCCTAATTGTTTTTTGGAAGGTTTCCTCACTACTTTTCTTCCATCTATATAATTTCTTAATATTATTAAGTTCCTTTGGCTTCAATGCCTCGTGATTGAGTATTGCTCTGTTCAGGTAGACTGTGATTTTGCTTCGATCTGATAGGGGTGTCAGGGGGCTGACTGTGAATGCTCTGAGAGACTCTGGGTTGAGGTCAGTGATAAAGTAGTCTACAGTACTACTGCCAAGAGATGAGCTATATGTGTACCTACCATAGGAGTCCCCTCGAAGCCTACCATTGACCATGTACATACCCAGCGTGCGACAAAGCTGCAGGAGTTGTGACCCGTTTTTGTTGGTTATGTTGTAGTTGTGTCTAGGGGGGCTTATAGGGGAGGGAATGCTGTCACCTCCAGGTAGGTGTTTGTCCCCCTGTGTGCTGAGGGTGTCAGGTTCTTGTCCAGTTCTGGCATTTAGTTTGCCACAGACCAGTACATGTTCCTGGGCCTGGAAATAATTGATTTCCCCCACCAGGATGGAGAAGCTGTCTTCATTAAGGTATGTGGATTCTAGTGGAGGGATATACAGTTGAGTCGGAAGTTTACGTATACTTAGGGTGGAGTCATTAAAACTAATTTTTCAACCCCTCCACAAATGTATTGTTAACAAACTATAGTTTTGGCAAGTCGGTTAGGACATCCACTTTGTGCATGACACAAGTAATTTTTCCCAAAATTTTTACAGACAGATTATTTCACTTATAATTCACTGTATCACAATTCCAGTGGGTCAGAAGTTTACATACACTAAGTTGACTGTGCCTTTAAACAGCTTGGATTATTGCAGACAATTATGTCATGGCTTTAGAAGCTTCTGATATGCTAATTGACATAATTTGAGTCAATTGGAGGTGTACCTGTGGATGTATTTCAAGGCCTACCTTCAAACTCAGTACCTCTTTGCTTGACATCATGGGAAAATCAAAAGAAATCAGCCTAGACCTCAGAAAATAAATTGTAGACCTCCACAAGTCTGGTTCTTCCTTGGGAGCAATTTCCAAACGCCTGAAGGTACCACGTTCATCTGTACAAACAATAGTACGCAAGTATAAACACCATGGGACCACACAGCCGTCATACCGCTCAGGAAGGAGACGCGTTCTCTCTCCTAGAGATGATCGTACTTTGGTGCAAAAAGTGCAAATCAATCCCAGAACAACAGCAAAGGACCTTGTGAAGATGCTGGAGGAAACGGGTACAAAAGAATCTATATCCACAGTAAAATTAGTCTTATATCGACATAACCTGAAAGGCCCCTCAGCAAGGAAGAAGCCACTCCTCCAAAACTGCCATAAAAAAGCCAGACTATGGTTTGCAACTGCACATGGGGACAAAGATTGTACATTTTGGTGAAATGTCCTCTGGTCTGATGAAACAAAAATAAAACTGTTTGGCCATAATGACCATCATTATGTTTGGAGGAAAAAGGGGAAGCTTGCAAGCCGAAGAACACCATCCCAACCGTGAAGCACGGGGGTGGCAGCATCATGTTGTGGGGGTGCTTTGCTGCAGGAGGGACTGGTGCACTTCACAAAATTGATGGCATCATGAGAAAGGAAAGTTATGTGGATATATTGAAACAACATCTCAAGACATCAGTCAGGAAGTTTAAGCTTGGTCGCAAATGGGTCTTCCAAATGGACAATGACCAGAAGCATACTTCCAAAGTTGTGGCAAAATGGCTTAAGGGCAACAAAGTCAAGGTATTGGAGTGGCCATCACAAAGCCCTGACCTCAATCCCATAGAAAATGTGTGGGCAGAACTGAAAAAGCATGTGCGAGCAAGGAGGCCTACAAACCTGACTCAGTTATACCAGCTCTGTCAGGAGGAATGGGACAAAATTCACCCAACTTATTGTGGGAAGCTTGTGGAAGGCTACCCGAAACGTTTGACCCAAGTTAAACAATTTAAAGGCAATGCTACCAAATACAGTGTATGTAAACTTCTGACCCACTGGGAATGTGATGAAAGAAATACAAGCTGAAATAAATCATTCTCCCTACGATTATTCTGACATTTCACATTCTTAAAATAAAGTGGTGATCCTAACTGACCTAAGACAGGGAATTTTTACTCTGATTAAATGTCAGGAATTGTGAAAAACTGAGTTTAAATGTATTTGGCTAAGGTGTATGTAAACTTCTGACTTCAACTGTATGTAGCACTCAGGAGGACATTTTTTCTCTGTTAAGATCATTTCTTTTTAAATTTCTATCCAAATGTAAAATGTTCCTGTTTTGATTAATTTAAGAGTGGGCTAGGTCTGCTCTATATCAAATTAGCATACCGCCTAAGTCCCTTCCCTGTTTCACACCTGGTAGTGTGGTGGATGGGACTACCAGCTCTCTGTAACCTAGAGGGCAACCAGTGTGTCCGTCTCCTTTATACCACCCACCTGGTAGTGTGGTGGATGGGACTACCAGCTCTCTGTAACCTAGAGGGAAACCAGTGGGTCCATCTCCTTTATACCATGTTTCTTGTAGGATGACAATGTCTGTATTTCTGATTTCTTTGATGAAGTCTGGCTTCCTGCTCTTTAGGCCAAAGGCAGATGACCTCAGACCTTGGATATTCCAGGATGAGATAGTGAAGGCTTTGTGTTCCATAAAGTGTCCAATGTTGTTAGTTCTCTCGGTGACTGGGTCCAGCTGGAGCACTCAGCAGACTGAGACACAGGAAAGCGGCACCGTCAGCAGAGTGTGTGTTTTAAATAACCTACAGAGAAGTGTGGGAGTTTGTGTTCTCACTGGGATGTTTTTCCTACTCGTCACAGTCACACACAAGGTTTTAAACTGTCATAGACTATCCTCTCATGACTTCTGTAGGGACAAGACCACTCCGTAGTAGCTGGCCTGGCTTGGACCCGTAGTGTGTGACCCAGTGTGTTCTACCAACAAAGATACAAACTAAACAGGTTGTAATCTAGCAAACAATTTGAGGCTAATTTGAGTAAAACCACAACAACAACTTTCTAGAAAGGTGACATTAACGAATAGGGCTTTAATCAACAGTAATGTACTAAATGGAGAACAAGGTCCTTAATTTCATCCATTACCGTCAGAGATGGACACCATGATCAATACAATACACTGTGTTTTGTTTAGTCTGTCCATACGGGAGTCTCAGCACGTCTGATCTCTTTCTACAGGTTTTGCTTTTCGGCAGGCAGTGGACAGGTGACACACGGGGGGGGGGGGGGGGCAGGTGACACACAGGGGGGTGGGGGGAAGGTGACACACAGTGGGGGGGGGGGGGGGGGGGGGGGGCAGGTGACAGACCTTCTCCAGTATGGTTCTCTTGTATATCGTGTGACTTCCTTCCAAATCCTGTATCCTGACTCGATGATTGGAAGTCTCCTTCTCCCCCCCACTACAGGTGAAGAAGCGCCAGCAAGCTGTGGTGGGGTTCTTGGAGGCCAACCGGATCTCCTTCCAGGAGGTGGACATCACCAATGTGGAGGACAGAAGACTGTGGATGTACCAACACATCCCCCCGGAGAAACACCCAGACAAGGGCAACCCGCTGCCCCCACAGATCTTCAACGGAGACTGCTACTGTGGGGTAAGAGATAGATACCGTAGTGATCCTGACTAACCCTAACCCAGGAGAAACACCCAGACAAGTGTAACAGTATAACTTTAGTCCGTCCCCCCGACCCGGGCGTGAACCAGGGACCCTCTGCACACATCAACAACAGTCACCCACGAAGCATCGTTACCCATCGCTCCACAAAAGCCGCGGCCCTTGCAGAGCAAGGGGAACCACTACTTCAAGGTCTCAGAGCAAGTGACGTCACCGATTGAAAGGCTATTAGCGCGCACCACCGCTAACTAGCTAACTAGCTAGCCATTTCACATCCGTTACACAAGGATAACCCGCTTCCCCCACAGCTACTGTGGGATAAGATGGATGGATGGATTTCTGTCCAATTCCCCGCCAACACAAGAACTGGTCCTGAACCCAAACGCAGCCACGTAATGTTAATGTAGGCGTATGTGATGACGCACATACGTCTACAGGAATGGCCGCGAGACTTGCAGATGCAGCCCTCTAGCATTTAGCCTGTATTAAGTAATCTAATGTTAGCATATAGCATATAGCCTGTGTTAGTTGTTCTAATGTTAGCATGTAGCCTGAATGATCAGTTGGTGAACGAGCTAGCTAACATTAGCTGTCCTGCGCCCTGTGATGGATGAGCGAGCTAGCTAGCGGTGCTAACGTCAGCCGTCCTGTGCCCTGTGCTGAGTGTTGAATGAGCGTGTGTGTGTACGCGCAAGGAAACGTACAGTATTATACAGAGACATGAGTCCATGGAACTCCCTTCCATCTCATACAGCGCAAGTGAACAGCAATGTTAATGTTTTTTAAATGTATGTAAATTGTAAAGTATTTTGTCTGTAATGTCTTTTTTTTAACTTGTCGGACCCGAGTAAGACAAGCTGTTGCTAATGGCGATCTCAACAACAAAAATTGTGTGTGTCAGCTATTTGATCACCCGCCCGCAATTGCTAACAACCTCAACCGCCTGACTATATGTGGAAACCTGAGGCCCGCAAATATAGAAAATGCGCTATCGGCTTCAGTCAAAGACTGCAACAACAACACAAGAATTGACAGGGGCTGTAGGAATTTCTTGTTACCTAATTTTAGATATGTTTCTGGTTCTAATTTCCAACATTTTGTTAGTCAACTTGTCTATAATTAGATGCATGCAGCTTTTCTTCTGTCGTTATGTTGCCCTAGTAGACTCAATAAACCCGTGCTAACCAGAATAATGTCATAAATCGATAGAATGAATGAACGCTTCAATCTAGTTGACATCTGTAAAGTTTTCTGGCATCTTTTGCGGAGCGGAATACGTGTTAAGGACCGGGGAGAGAAAATACAATAATGCAACAACAAAAAATCACGATATCGGTTTGACCGGGTTGTAAGGAAATAGAATGCTGTGAAAACGACCCAATGTGTTTCTGATAAGATTTCAGTTCGGCTCGGATATTTTGTGGTTGAAATACTATCAGCTTCTATGATGCTTTTATGATAAAGACATCACCTCTACAGATGGTATCTAACTGAGCATTGCATTTTCTCAAGACGCAGAAATAAATATAATTTAACTGCAAGCAAATCTTAATTCTGCAGGAGTTATTATTAATTCTCTGTGAGAGGTTATAGACCTACAGTCAGTGTCCAGATTTCAGTTTCCATTTAACCTGAACAGTAGGCTACAGTTCCCTTGACGTACCACGGGCTTAATTTGAAGTCCCGTCTTGTGACTGTCGAATATGTATAGTGCCTCACAATCATCACATCATAACGTAGCCGGCACTGTTATCATCCTCTTCTACCACTTCACCTAATCTTTTCCAAACAGTACTTTTCTAGCCCTCCTTTTCTCTTTTTATTTTCAACTCTACATTTCGAGAGCTTTTGTCTTATTGAATTAAACTTCAACAATGTTCTTTTTTGCCTCCATGGATTGACGTAAACGTTTTCTGCCTGTTCCCAAAAGCATTATTTTGTCGATTAGCTGTCTAGGGTATTTGGCGTATGTACAGTTAAGCCCTAAAGCTGAGGCTTATGCACTAACTAGCCTCAAATAATGAAAGAGAACCTCAATGTAGCCTATAGATATAAATGGCACAAGAATGAATCATTTATGGATTTATTTTTAAGGTATTTGCTTGTCTTTTATTCCAGCCGCCCTTCAACCACACTATGTATTGACACTAAACCCGTCCACCGCGCGGACATAACCGCGAATCATGACTCAACCCGCGCATCACTAGTGTGTGTGTGTGTGTGTGTACTATCCTTGTGGTGAATAGAAGTCCTCACAAGGATAGTAAAACAAAGAAAATCTGTCATTTTCCCACAAGGAGAAAGGCTATTTTTGGTGGTTAAGGTTAGGTTAAGGTGTCAAAGTATCGCAATATTTTTTTTCATGGCAAAATGAAAACGTGTGTGTTCATTCCATCAGGACTATGAGGACTTCTTCCAGTCCAAGGAGAACAACACTGTGTTTACATTCCTAGGCCTCAGCTCACCGCCCTCAGTAAAGGTATGACCCACACACACACACTACTATAAGGCTCCAGTAGTTGTACAGCTACGGTGGTGGAGGAGCACTCGGCAGCTACAGGGGTGGAGGGGCCCTTGGCAGCTACAGGGGTGGAGGGGCCCTTGGCAGCTACAGGGGTGGAGGGGCCCTTGGCAGCTACAGGGGTGGAGGGGCCCTCGGCAGCTACAGGGGTGGAGGGGCCCTCGGCAGCTACAGGGGTGGAGGGGCCCTCGGCAGCTACAGGGGTGGAGGGGCCCTCGGCAGCTACAGGGGTGGAGGGGCCCTCGGCAGCTACAGGGCTGGAGGGGCCCTCGGCAGCTACAGGGCTGGAGGGGCCCTCGGCAGCTACAGGGCTGGAGGGGCCCTCGGCAGCTACAGGGCTGGAGGGGACCTCGGCAGCTACAGGGCTGGAGGGGACCTCGGCAGCTACAGGGCTGGAGGAGCACACTTCCATTGTTCTCCTAGAGTGGCTAAATATGTTCCTTTCTTCTAGATGACTCGTATCTGATTCCTGAGAATATACAGGATGTTCCCGTCTTCTAGATGACTCGTATCTGATTCCTGAGAATATACAGGATGTTCCCGTCTTCTAGATGACTCGTATCTGATTCCTGAGAATATACAGGATGTTCCCGTCTTCTAGATGACTCGTATCTGATTCCTGAGAATATACAGGATGTTCCCGTCTTGATATATGACCCTGAGAAGGAACACAGTCTGATTCACTTGTCCAGCAGACATCACATGGTCCCAAATTGCACCCAATTATTCTATAGTGCACTACCTGGGCTCTATATGCTCTGGTCCAATGTAGTGCACTACCTGGGCTCTATAGGTTCTGGTCCAATGTAGTGCACTACCTGGGCTCTATAGGCTCTGGTCCAACGTAGTGCACTACCTGGGCTCTATAGGCTCTGGTCCAATGTAGTGCACTACCTGGGCTCTATAGGCTCTGGTCCAACGTAGTGCACTACCTGGGCTCTATAGGCTCTGGTCCAACGTAGTGCACTACCTGGGCTCTATAGGCTCTGGTCCAACGTAGTGCACTACCTGGGCTCTATAGGCTCTGGTCCAACGTAGTGCACTACCTGGGCTCTATAGGCTCTGGTCCAATGTAGTGCACTACCTGGGCTCTATAGGCTCTGGTCCAACGTAGTGCACTACCTGGGCTCTATAGGCTCTGGTCCAACGTAGTGCACTACCTGGGCTCTATAGGCTCTGGTCCAACGTAGTGCACTACCTGGGCTCTATAGGCTCTGGTCCAATGTAGTGCACTACCTGGGCTCTATAGGCTCTGGTCCAATGTAGTGCACTATATGGGGAATAGGGTGCCAATTGGGACGAATTCATTGTCTCCTTTTCCACAGATTATCAGTAACCAGGATCATTAGATTTTCCTCCAATCACATGCCTGGTCTGTCTCCAGTCTGGCGTCTGATTTGGATAAATCCACTAATTGGCTGGGATGTGATTAACATAGACCAGTGGACTTTAATGAGTGGTTCGTCCCAAATGACACTCTATTCCCTATTACAGTGCACTACCTTTTACCGGAGCCACTCAAAGGCCCCCTTTACGGCCCTATGAGCCCTGTTCAAGAATAGGCTGTCATTTGGGACACATCCTGGTTTGTTTGTTGACGAGGACTTTTAATAAGGTTGATGTTGCTGACAAACAGAACATGGTGATCTCTCTCTCAGGAGACTCCTGAATTAACAGGGTCCCTTATGAACCTTTCAGCTTGGATTCAGCATGTTCTGATAATGTATTGATTCAGCATGTTCTGATAATGTATTGATTCAGCATGTTCTGATAATGTGTTGATTCAGCATGTTCTGATAATGTATTGATTCAGCATGTTCTGATAATGTATTGATTCAGCATGTTCTGATAATGTATTTATTCAGCATGTTCTGATAATGTATTGATTCAGCATGTTCTGATAATGTATTGATTCAGCATGCTGTGATAATGTATTGTGTTGCCTATACGGTGCTGGATCCTTGTCTATGGCTGCATTTACACTTTTGACTGATCAGATTTCCGGTAACTGGGCAAAAGATCAGAATTGGGCCTCCTGTGTAACTGCAGCCATTCATTGACTAAGTGGCTTTGTTCTGATCCATGAGGTCGTTCTTATTCATTTGTTTGACAAGGACGATGCACATCAATTAATATTTCTGTAAATGTTATGAACACAATCAGATGGTTGCTCATTTGATTAATTGATAGTTTTGAGTGATTGGTTGACACTTTTTCTCATATCTCATATCTCCTCAGGATTCCGAGTCGTAAGAGGTAGCATGGGGAGTCGGAGGTCGCGGAGCACATCACTTCCTGTATTACATCACTTCACCTCTCCCGGAGATCTCACCATAATGACACCACCATGTTGCCAAACACCCCAACACTCTGACCCCCCACCCCCCCACCCCACCCCGAAAAAACACCTCACCCTCTTCCCCCACCTACAGCCATCTAACCTGACACAGGAGGAGGGGAGGGGCTTCAGACCAAGTGGAGGAAAATCAGACGAATCGAAGGAACTTCAGACCATGGGAGGCGGGGCTTCACCCTAAAACAATGGACAATGATTTCTTGATTATTATTTTTTTACGTTGTTGTACAACTACTGGTACTCATGACGATCTAGTCAGTGGTTTCTGTTTGTGTTAGCGGTAACGAATTAGATTGAGTTTTCTTTACTGCTATGTATTCTTTGAACGGTTGTTCAAAACACTGTGTAGCCGCTCTTCTATCAACAGCAGAATGTAGCTCTCCTGTCAGTGTAGCCAGGTTGTCCTGCTCTTCTATCAACAGCAGAATGTAGCTCTCCTGTCAGTAGCCAGGTTGTCCTGCTCTTCTATCAACAGCAGAATGTAGCTCTCCTGTCAGTGTGTAGCCAGGTTCTGTATGCAGACAGACGGATAAAGCTGACCTGAGGTCGACACTGGTAACACTGTTCTTTAAAGTTGGACTTACGGTTAAAATCGGAGGGAGATGGAGTCCGCTAGAGCTATATTAGATGGGACTTTGAACATTTTCCATAAAACGTTTATTTAGATTTGCGGATTTTTATCAACATTGACCATATTATTTTCGTGAAATCTAATTTTGATTCTGAGTTAGGGCATATTTAAGTTTTATATGTGAGAACTATTTCTAAAAAGTATTTTCAAAACTCACTTCCTGAGTTGAAATCACTTGCTCTGCTCACGTATTGGCTTCCACAATGTAAGGGGAGGTTTTAAGGGTTACGGTAGGTGGTGATGGACTAAGAGATCGGACAATTAAAAACCAGCGGCTGTTTTCGCCGATCCTGCCATAGGCCTGTATCGAGAGAATCAAAACCGCAATGCATCATTGGTAAATTGTGACTGACTGATCTACAAATAATAATTCTATAATGAATACTTATTTATGGTGGATGGTGATTTGTAGATCAGGCAGTCGGCAGTCGCCTACAGTGTAGGCTTCAATGTCCAACAGTCCATAGACTCCCATTCAAGTCCCGTTCTGAATCGCTGTGAAACCAGATGTCTTGACATACGAAGGGCCGGCTGGTGGGATTGTAATGAGACCAATGAAGGCTGTGTTAAGTAATGGAAGAGGAGACCAACTGGGAACTGGTGCGTTTTAAATTACTCCTTCCTCTCTCTTTCTCTCCCCTCTTCCCCCTCTCTCTTTCTCTCCCCTCTTCCCCCTCTCTCTTTCTCTCCCCTCTTCCCCCTCTCTCTTTCTCTCTCCTCTTCCCCCTTTCTCTCCTCTTCCCCCTCTCTCTTTCTCTCCCCTCTTCCCCCTCTCTCTTTCTCTCCCCTCTTCCCCCTCTCTCTCCTCTTCCCCCCTCTGTCTCTCCTCTTCCCCTTCTCTCTTTTTATCTCCCTTCTCTCCTCCCCCCCCGTCTCCCCTCGCCCACTCTTTTATTAAATGATCATGGATGGGTGAATCATTGTTATGTTTACACATGACAGGCTTACACTCTGCCCACACACACACATGTTCCCCCACTGACTCAGAGACCCATTCCTAGTGAATGTAGTGCCATCTTGTGTTTTGATCTGTCACTGTTAACCTGACTAAAACAACATTCCTTTTGATACATGCCATTTATATGTACTCTTTATAGTAGTTAAATATATATATATATAGTAGAATCAACACCTGTTTTTAATATGAGAACTCTGTCTGTACCGCCCGTCTGTGACAATCACTACGGCCTGGTTTCCCGGACCCAGATTAAGGCAATAGACCTGAGATTCTCCATTTACATATTTTTTTTAATTTTATCCAGGGACTAGGCTTAATCTGGATCTGGGAATCCGTCCCTATAAATTATGTTAGTTGTCTGTGTGTTGTGTTTGGCTTTGGCCGTGTTCAAGAGCATCACAACCGCAATGTATCATGGGTAAATTGTGACTGACGAACATGCCCTTTTGACCTGGCTAACTAAAACTGTCATTGATGATTCTACACTAGTGTTTTCCCAACTCCGGGTCCTCCAGTACCCCCCCCCCCCCCCCCCCCCCAACAGTACACATTTTTATTGTAGTCCCGAAACGAGCACACCTGATTTCAACCTGTCAACTAATCATCAGGTCTTCAACGAGTTGAATTAGGAGTGTTTGGCCAGCGCTGCAACAGAGATGTGTGTTGTTGGGGGGTACTGGAGGACCCGGAGGTGGGAACCAATGCTCTACACGATGTTCAGAAAACAAAATCAACCTTTTTGTTACAATGACATTGTTGTATGTTGATAGACCATCTGTAGATGCTCCCCCCAGACTCCACAAATAAAATTTTGCTGTAGATCCCTCAAACTCACCTCTGGACCTCGCAGACAGTTCCACTTGTTGTTGTTGTCCTTGTTCCTCTCTAATCAGGGACTGATTTAGACCTGGGATACCAGATGGGTGCAATTTAATTTATCAGGTAGAACAGAAAACCAGCAGACTCCGGACCTCGTAGGGTAAAAGTTTATATACCCCTGCCATAGTTGATCCCCCAAACTGTTTTTTTTTTTTTTTTATTGTTTTGATTCGTTACAGAGAAAATTGGTTGTCACATTTTGCTGAGTCCTACTTGCCATTGACTATAATGCAATATGCAAATATGTCTAATGCATATTCTTAAACACTATTCTAAAACTCACATATTATATCAGAATCCCATTCTGAATTATCTCTCTGCACTCCATTTTAAATGTGTTCCCACTGTGCATATAAAGATGTTTTTTACAAAAAGGGAAAGGTTGAAACACTATATTGGTGCAAGCATTTGTTTATCCATCTTTGGACTTTTTAAAGTAATTATATATATATATATATATGAGTGTACAAAACATTACGAACTACTGCTCTTTCCATGACACAAACTGACCAGGTGAATCTAGATGAAAGCTATTGTCTCTTGTTAAATCCACTTCAATCAGTGTAGATGAAGGGTAGGAGACAGGTTAAAGAAGGATTTTTAAGCCTTGAGATCATAGAGACATGGATTGTGTGCTGTTGAGGGTGAAGGGGGCAAGGCAACATATTGAAGCCCTTTGAAAGGGGTATGGTGGTAGTAGGTGCCAGGCGCACCAGTTTGAATAAAGAACTGCAATGCTGCTGGGTTTTTCACGCTCAACAGTTTCCCGTGTGTGTATCAAGAATGGTCCACCACCCAAAAGGACATCCAGCCAACTTGACAGAACTGTGGGAAGCATTGGAGTCAACATGGGCCCCCATCCCTGTGGACACCTTGGCACCTTGTAGAGTCCCGACCAATTGAGGCTGTTCTGAAAGTTAAAAGGGGTGGTGCAACTCAATATTATTAAAAAGGTATTAATGTTTTGTACAATCATTGTATATAGCCTACGCCTACCCCACTGATTCTTGAAATATACAGTACGTTCGACTATCGTGCCCCCGTCAGAACCCAAAATACCACATCAGAATTTGTTTTACTGCTGTGTTTGTAAACGATGTAATTGTAAACAAACACTGTAACAACTTTAAAACACGGTTAACCCTAAAGCACCAACGTGTAAAAAAAAACAATTTCTTTTGGAAATTTTGTCAAGCCAACTAGTTGCCAAATATTTGCTATAATTTCTGTGTTATTATGGAGGAATGGAAAATAATCTATTTTGTATGGTATGTTAAATGTTGACTCAACAGTTTAAAAAAAAAAGTTTAAAAAAAGTTTTATATAAAACCAAATTTGGTACAGACGATGACTATGAATGCTGCCGTGGTGGTTTCTCTGACAAACGGTTTAAAATGAATATTTTTAATCATCTAATTATTTCATTTTATATCCAGTATTTATAATTTATTTTGTATCCAGCAACGCATACAGCCACAGTGCTGATACCTCTAGATTTGTCCCTTGATCATTTTAGTAGCCCAGATAATGTACTGTCTGATAGATAATGTACTGTCTGATAGATAATGTACTGTCTGATAGATAATGTACTGTCTGATAGATAATGTACTGTTTGATAGATAATGTACTGTCTGATAGATAATGTACTGTCTGATAGATAATGTACTGTCTGATAGTACATTATCTATCAGACAGATAATGTATTGTTTGATAATATACTGTACTGTCTGATAGATAATATACTATCTATCAGACAGTACAGTACCTTGAGCGGAGCGACTCACAAGTGCATTACAATTAGGATGAGGCTGAAACCGCTACAGTAGGAGTAACAAACCAAACAGCAGGTAGCCTAGTGGTTAGAGCGTTGGACTAGTAACCGCAAGGTTGCAAGATCAACTCCCTGAGCTGACAAGGTAAAAAAAACTGTCATTCTGCCCCTGAACAGTTCAGTTAACCCACTGTTCCTAGGCTGTCAATGAAAATAAGAATTTGTTCTTAACTGACTTGCCTAGTTAAATAAAGGTTAGAAATAACAAATACACTTCTGCAAAACAAATGAGTTACTCCCCATAGAAATGCAGCAGAGGAACTCAATTCATCACCCCATATAATCAGATTTACTTCCCAGCTAACAATTCTAGGGAGCGAGAACGTTTTTCTAATGTTTCAGTGTCCAGTTTTCCGTTAGTTATTCAATCTGTTAGCAAAAACCTTCCGATAACCTTTTTAGCATGTTTTGTTGTTAGTTAGGAGAACATTCCCTTCATGTCAAACAGAACATACCCAGAACGTGGTTGCCATGTTCTCATAATATTCAATATTAATGTTCTAGACACGTTTCATGGGAACGTTGCAAGAACATTCATGTTTCCTGTAGGTTAGGAGAATATTCCATCAACATCAAAACAACGATACACAACACTCATACACACAGTGGCATGCCATGAATTTGTTCTTAACTGACTTGCCTAGTTAAATAATGGTAAAAAAATTAAAACATCAAATAAAATGTCAGAGTTTATGTAATATTTGGCATGGCCCATTGACTTCCACTTTCAAAGTACAGCAAATTTTGAAGAAAATATGAAAATGTGCATACAACAATATGCATGTGATGCATCCTACAATCACAGAAAGCTACAGCCATAAACGGTATGCAATCCAACCACTATAATGCATTTTAGTTTAGGCTCCATTTAGCGGCAATAGATGTAATTAAAAACACGTCAGTCGACCGACATATTAAAATAACGCAAATAAACATTTAATGTCTTGTATGAACTGTGTAATTTTAAATATGTTCAACGAATTGTATATTTTCGATTTTACAACGGAAATTCTACAAACTTCTGTTTTCTGAGCCGTTACTATTAGACAGGCAGAGTCATGACTACCTACTTCTCGGGTCCTCCTTCTGCCCTTAAATGAATGTCGCTGACGACATTACGTTCTCTTTTACCCACTGCCAGAGAGGAGTTTGGGTGGGTTTCTACATCTCAGCAAATAATCTGTCGGATTTATCAAACATCGTTTGTTGAAAATTCACCACAATCACCTTATCATCATGAATAGTAACGTTTCTTTCATGTTTGATAAATATTGCAGAACTTTAGGTCCACCCCATCCATCGATAATCTACAATGGCCGAGGAAGGGTAAGCGTGACTGTTGTACTCTAGCTCCTGAACCAAGGCTAGCTAGCCAACAAATGTGAACTTTTCAACGTTTAATTGTGTGTCAAGTGGTGCTGTGTTAAAAAAATATAATTTCCACGCTTCTACTTGCACTTCTAATAGTCTTGACAACACTATGGCATATCCCGTACCTGGAGTCCCCCAAGCTAACGTTATCTAGCTAGCTGTATGGCTAGTTAATGCATGTGTTTTAGTCCGGTGGCTGCAACCAAGTAACTATGTGAATATAGCTGCAATGCTAACGGAGTAGCTAGATAGTTCCCGGCGCTTGTGTGATGATTTACTTTCTTTAGTCGGATACCCCTTCACTCTAAATTATGAGTGAGATCCCCTATCTGACACGCCGGGAGATTGCGCACATTCAACCCGGTGGACTAGCGTCTTTACCGGTCAGTTGTAGCCAACTAACTCTTGTACCCCCTCTCCCATCCCACGCGTCTCCCCATTTCCTCTCCCGTCTTTCCCCTATCTCCCACCTCGTCGTCCTTGTCCCCCTCAGCATCGCTGCCGGAGGTGTGATGGATGTCAACACCGCTCTACCTGAGGTGCTCAAGACCGCCCTCATCCACGACGGTCTGGCCCGCGGTATCCGTGAGGCCGCCAAGGCGCTGGACAAGTGAGTCTGAACATTTCCGGTCATTGTATGTGTCCTAAATGGCACCCCTTTCATTCCATGTGTAATGGCTGTCACACAGTACACTAATTTTGTGTAGAGCTTTATGTAGGGAATAGTGTCATTTGGGACAGACACGAAATGTATTGTATTTTTCATTGCTGTGTTCTATTAGTTAGCAAAGTGTGGCGAAGTATGGCTGATTGTTACTCAAAATCTGAACTAAGGCAACCAAACTATCTGTCCCAAATGGTACCCTATTCCCTAGCTACTGCCCTACTTTTGAAAGGAGTGTTCTATATACTAGGTAGTAGGGTGTCATTTGGGAGGTAAACACTAGTGATGGGGGGGGGGGGTGTAGATGCGGTTACATTTTAGGATATTTTCGGCGCTGTATCGTTTTGACAATATCGTAACGTTTGTGCTGTAGTCGGCTGTACCAGCACCAGAACTTTTCTTTCATAGCTTGTTGCTTTCTTTTAGAAATAGGGAGCCAATTTGTTTTCAGCACTTATTTCCATGACTGATCAAAATGTGTTGTCATGGCTCCTGTCGCTCTGCAATATGTCTGGAACATCAAATCGTAATAGAATCACAATACGTAATATATCGGCACCTAGATATCGTGAGGTCCCTGGTAATTCCCAGCCCTCGCACACTAAAGTAGTTACCTAGTTATATTCCGTATGTTGCCTAGTTATATTCCGTATGTTGCCTAGTTATATTCCGTATGTTGCCTAGTTATATTCCGTATGTTGCCTAGTGATATATTCCGTATGTTGCCTAGTGATATATTCCGTATGTTACCTGAGCCTCGCTCTCCCGTCCTCTCCTGTGTCCAGGCGCCAGGCCCACCTCTGCGTTCTTGCTGCCAACTGTGACGAGCCCATGTACGTCAAGCTGGTGGAAGCCCTCTGCGCTGAGCATCAGATTAACCTCATCAAGGTATAAATGGTGTGTGGGAGGAGACATGTACAGGTTACACCAATGGGAAAGCAGAAACCGGTGCATCTTTACAAGTTGAGAGAAAGTAGGCTGTTTTGACCTGTGGGAACCACTGAAAAGTAAAGTGTTGCTATGTGATGGTGTTGAACGAGGGTGGAGGTTATTCTGCTCCCTATCCTCTAGTGCACTACTTTTGACCAGAGCCCCTATGGACCCTGGTCAACACTTAGTGCACTATATAGGTTTCTGTTTGAGACACAACCACTTAAGTCTTGCTACTAGGATGTAGCACAGCTCTTCACCTGTATTGAATCCTTCCATTCTTTTCTCCTGTCTTCACCTCTCTCTCCTCCTCCTGCCTCTTCCCTGTCCACCAGGTCGACGACAACAAGAAGCTTGGCGAGTGGGTCGGTTTGTGTAAAATCGACCGCGAGGGCAAACCCCGTAAGGTGGTGGGCTGCAGCTGTGTTGTAATCAAGGTATATAAAAAAACAAACCCCACTGGCCTGTACATCTTCTGGAAACGCCTGGGAGAACTGTATTTATGGAGGGCTTGGAATGTTCCTCGTGGTGTACAGAGTTATGAGGGTTGAATGTGCCAGTCAAGTGCAGGTGCTGTGCTGTCAGTGCCATGCAGCTGTTTGTCCTATACATCTGGCCAGAGTGTGTCTGCCAGATTACGAGCCCCTACACCTCACTGTCGTGTCTGGGGTCCCAATAAATGGCTACATTGACCATTTTATTAGTTACTTCACCATACTGACCACAATGCTTGACTTTATCCACATTTTGTTACATTACAGCCTTATTCTAAAATGTATTAAATTATTTTTTCCCCCATCAATCTACACACAATACCCCATAATAACAAAGCAAAGGCAGATTTTTGCAAATGTATTAAAATATCACATTTACATAAGTATTCAGACCCTTTACTCAGTACTTCATTGAAGCACCTTTGGGTGCACCTTCTTGGGTATGATGCTACAAGCTTGTCACTCCTGTATTTGGGGAGTTTCTCCCATTCTTCTCTGCAGATCCTCTTAAGCTCTGTCAGGTTGGATGCAAGTCAGGGCTCTGCCTGGGCCACTTAAGGACATTCAGAGACTTGTCCCGACGCTTAGGGTCATTGTCCTGTTGGAAGGTGAACCTTCGCCCCAGTTTTAGGTCCTGAGCGCTCTGGAGCAGGTTTTCATCAAGGATCTCTCTGTACTTTGCTCCGTTCATCTTTCCCTCGATCCTGACTAGTCTCCCTGCCGCTGAAAAACATCCCCACAGCATGATGCTTCACCGTAGGGATGGTGCCAGGTTTCCTCCAGGCGTGAAGCTTGGCATTCAGGCCAAAGAGTTCAATCTTGGTTTCATCAGAGAATCTTGTTTCTCATGGTCTGAGAGTCTTTAGGTGCCTTTTGGTAAACTCCAAGATGGCTGTCATGTGCCTTTTACTGAGTGGCTTCCGTCTGGCCACTCTACCATAAAGGCCTGATTGGTGGAGTGCTGTAGAGATGGTTGTCCTTCTGGAAGGTTCTCCTATCTTCACAGATGAGCTCTGTTAGAAGGACCATCAGGTTCTTGGTCACCTCCCTGACCAAGACCCTTCTCCCCCGATTACTCAGTTTGGCTGGGCAGCCAGCTCTAGGAAGAGTCTTGGTGTTTCCAAACTTCTTCCATTTAAGAATGATGGAGGCCACTGTGTTCTTGGGGACCTTCAATGCTGCAGACATTTTTGGTTAACCTTCCCCAGATCTGTCCCTCGAAACAATCCTGACCCGGAGCTCTACAAACAATTCCTTCGAACTCATGGCTTGGTTTTTGCTCTGACATGCACTGTCAACTGTGGGACCTTATATAGACAGGTGTGTGCCTTTCCAAATCATGTCCAATCAATTGAATATACCACATGTGGATTCCAATCAAGTTGTAGAAACATCTCATGGATGATCAATAGAAACAGGATGCACCTGAGCTCAATTTTGAGTCTCCTAGCAAAGGGTCTGATTACTTCTGTTTTAATTTTTATTTTATTTAAATTTGTTAATTTCTCAACCTATTTTTGCTTTGTCATTACGGGGTATTGTTTGTAGATAGATGAGAAATCTATTTTTACAATAGGGATGTAACAATACATAATGTGTCAAGTGGGCTGAATACTTTTGGAATGCAGTGCATGTACCTCCTAATGGGACCCTATTCCCTATATAGAGAATAGTGTCATTTAGAACTGAACTGTCTTGTAGCTAGCCCCTGTATCACACTTCATTTATAAATCCTCCCTCCCTAGGACTATGGCAAGGAGTCTCAAGCCAAGGATGTGATTGAGGAGTACTTCAAGGCCAAGAAATAGTGTCGTTTTCAATAAACGCTTGTGGAAATACCTTTTCTTTCTGGAGTTTTATTAAAGGAAAGGTTCATCCATTTATGTCTTGAGTGTTTTATCGATTTTCCCTGGGTCGTTTTAATGTGTATCTAATCAAAGACATCTTATCATATACATGTCAGATTTCAATACTATCCGATGTCATAACTCGAATGAGCCATTAATCATATTTTTTTTGCGGTGTTCTTACATTGAATGTGTAATTTAACGTAAGGTCCAGCACGTTTTGTCTTTTTAGTCCAGGGTGCATAACATGGTTCCGTTACCAGAGATATTACAGAACGGAGATGGGAATGTATGACGCCTCAACCAGCAGACTGTCGACCAATCGCGTGTATGTCGTTATGCTGCATCGCGTGGTTGCTAAGCTAATTGTCATGTCTTGTCAACGTCGGTGTATGTAAAGAGGACACCACACACCAAACGCGATCACGACACGCAGGTTAAAATATCAAAACAAACTCTGAACCAATGGCATTAATTTGGGGACAGGTCGAAAAGCATTAAACATGTATGGTAATTTAGCTAGTTAGCTTGCACTTGCTAGCTAACGTTCATTTGTCCTATTTAGCTAGCTTGCTGTTGCTAGCTAATTTGTCCTGGGATATAAACATTGAGTTATTTTACCTGAAATGCACAAGGATCTCTACTCCGACAATTAATCCACACATAAAACAGCCAACCTAATCGTTTCTAGTCATTCTACTCTTTCCAGGCTTTTTCATCGTTTAAATTATATGGTGATCGCATCTAAACTTTCATAGTATTACCACGACAACTGGCAAAACATTTTGTCTTTCAATCACCCACGTGGGTATAACCAATGAGATGGCACGTGGGTACCTGCTTCTATAAACCAATGAGGAGATGACTTTCAGCGTGATCTGCGTCAGAAATAGGAACGACTTCTATTTTAGCCCTTGGCGTCGCGCGAAAGCAGTGTGGGTGCAATAATTGAATAACATGGATTTCTAAATTTATTTTGCGACGCTCAGGCACGCGACGTGTCCAGTCTGGTCAGCATGTAAGTGACCACACCTGTTCTTCCCCCTCTAAAAGACCGAAAAGGTTTATCTTGTGAATATTGGTAGCCCAGTAGGAAGTTACCATGAAAGGAAATTAATCCGAAAATGGATTAGCTTACAGAAACAGTTTGTGGACCTGCCCTCTTCGATCTATATCTGTCACCCCCACTCCGCCTCTCAGGGAGATGGCTAGGGGTTCGATGGCTATATCAAACAGGAGAGGACTCAGCGGACAGCCCTGACAATTTCCTCTATGCAGGGAGAAGTACTGTGAGAGAGGGTGCTGTTAGTATGAACAGATGCTTGAGGAGCTGAATACAGGACCTTTATCCAAGAGACCAAATTAGTGTCAAAATCTACATCTTTCAGTGCCGTAGGAAGCAATTCAATACGGGCAACAACAAAGCCTTCTGGGAATCCAGAGAGATCATGGCTTCTGGAATAGGGGAAGAGTTTGGGTAAAGATTTTTTTTTGGCATAACCACAGCTAATCGGACAGCCAGAGCCTTAGTAAGTATCTTTATAGTCACAGCAAAACGAGGACTGATATTACAGTGTGTGACATGGTTGGAGTGACTCCTGTTTGAGTGCCTCAGTATAGATGTTGCGTAATAAAAGGTGTCATCTTATAATCTTTTGTAAAACTGAATTGGGTAACTATCGGGACCCGGTGCCTTAGCGCTTTTCATAGAGTTTTTTTAATTTATTGGTCCATCTGCTACAAGAGAGGTGCTTCTGAAGATCCGATTGGTTTTCCGGATCAAGTGCAGGAATCAAGGGTGGTAAAAAAACAATGTCGTGTAAGGTCCCCGTATATCTTTTTTTTTTTTTTTTTAATTGATCATTAATCAACTTTTTGTCTGAGGTGGTCTCACTTGCTGAGGTTGTGATTCCAGGTATTAGGGCCAGATGTTGACGATTGCCTCAATTGATGGCGTGTAAAGTTTACTGGCCCGTTCTCCATATTCATTGTGGTTTGGTCTGGATTTGAAGTGGCGGTGCTCTGCTAAACCGGTTTGAAAGAGTCAAATTCAGTCTGTAATGTGATTCTCTCCTTATTATGTGATTCTCTCCTTATTATGTGATTCTCTGTGTGATTCTCTGTGTGATTCTCTGTGTGATTCTCTCCTTATTATGTGATTCTCTCCTTATTATGTGATTCTCTGTGTGATTCTCTCCTTATGTGATTCTCTCCTTATTATGTGATTCTCTGTGTGATTCTCTGTGTGATTCTCTCATTATGTGATTCTCTGTGTGATTCTCTCATTATGTGATTCTCTGTGTGATTCTCTCCTTATTATGTGATTCTCTGTGTGATTCTCTTCTTATTATGTGATTCTCTCCTTATTATGTGATTCTCTGTGATTCTCTCCTTATTATGTGATTCTCTGTGTGATTCTCTCCTTATTATGTGATTCTCTGTGTGATTCTCTCATTATGTGATTCTCTGTGTGATTCTCTCATTATGTGATTCTCTGTGTGATTCTCTCATGTGATTCTCTCCTTATTATGTGATTCTCTGTGTGATTCTCTCCTTATTATGTGATTCTCTCCTTATTATGTGATTCTCTGTGTGATTCTCTGTGTGATTCTCTCCTTATTGAGTGATTCTCTCCTTATTATGTGATTCTCTGTGTGATTCTCTCCTTATGTGATTCTCTCCTTATTATGTGATTCTCTGTGTGATTCTCTCCTTATGTGATTCTCTCCTTATTATGTGATTCTCTGTGATTCTCTCCTTATGTGATTCTCTCCTTATTATGTGATTCTCTGTGATTCTCTCCTTATGTGATTCTCTCCTTATTATGTGATTCTCTGTGTGATTCTCTCCTTATTATGTGATTCTCTGTGTGATTCTCTCCTTATTATGTGATTCTCTGTGTGATTCTCTCCTTATGTGATTCTCTCCTTATTATGTGATTCTCTCCTTATTATGTGATTCTCTCCTTATTATGTGATTCTTTGTGTGATTCTCTCCTTATTATGTGATTCTCTGTGTGATTCTCTCCTTATGTGATTCTCTGTGTGATTCTCTCCTTATGTGATTCTCTGTGTGATTCTCTCCTTATGTGATTCTCTGTGTGATTCTCTCCTTATTATGTGATTCTCTGTGTGATTCTCTCCTTATTATGTGATTCTCTGTGTGATTCTCTCCTTATTGTGTGATTCTCTCCTTATTATGTGATTCTCTGTGTGATTCTCTCCTTATTATGTGATTCTCTCCTTATTATGTGATTCTCTGTGTGATTCTCTGTGTGATTCTCTCCTTATTATCTGCAGATGGCGAGGTTGAGTGCCTCTCATCAATGTCGTTTTATAAGATTCGTAAATTCTGTAAGACGCTCTGACCTCTTAATCACGCGGCATTATATGATATGATCTGGGCCACGTACAGTAGGTTTTCAGCTTTCATCGCTTCCCATAGGGTGCACGTACTTGCCTCTGTTAGCCGATTGACCTCGAGGATAAAATCTATTTGGGATGATGTATAAAGTGTTAAATTCTTCATCTGAGAAGAGACGTGGATTGAGTCGCCAAGTGCATTGTGGGAGAACGTTATCAGGAAAACACAACTCCATTACCCCTGGGATGTGTTCTGAGATGACCTCATGATAACACCATTACCCCTGGGATGTGTTCTGAGATGACCTCATGATAACACCATTACCCCTGGGATGTGGTCTGAGATGACCTCATGATAACACCATTACCCCTGGGATGTGGTCTGAGATGACCTCATAAATAAGTGGACTTTAGAATCGGGAGAATCTTGTCTAGGAGGAAAAGATGAATTCTGGAATACGCCTGATGGACTGGGGGAAAATACAGAATATTGTTTAGATGTAGGATTTTTAAATCTCCAGGGGTCTGTCGGGGCGACAGGGTAGCCTAGTAGAGCGTTGGGCTAGTAACCGAAAGGTTGCAAGTTCAAATCCCCGAGCTGACAAGGTAAAAATCTGTCGTTCTGCCCCTGAACAAGGCAGTTAACCCTCTGTTCCTAGGCCGTCATTGAAAATGAGAATTTGTTCTTAACTGACATGCCTAGTTAAATAAAGGTTAAATAACAATATTACACCATATGCCTGGTTAAAATAATGATTAACACGTGTTGATTTAGAAAGGGAGCCTGATCGAGCTTTAGAGCGGTCTAATGTGGGGTGCAGGGCAGTTAACATCCCTGCTAGTATAAATTAGTGAGTGTTCAGATCTGGGAGGAGCGGAGAAACTCTCAGGATAAAACTGGTCGTTGTTCCAATTAGGAGCGTAAATACTGGCGAATACAAATGGGATGTTATATAGTTTGCCCTGCACGAAAACAAAACTGACATTTTTTTGTCCGATATCACCTTTGAAACTACGAAACGGAACATCTCTCTGAATCTAAATAGAAAACTCGCTGCATTTTAGCACGAAACTTGGAATGGAAAATCTGTGAGAATCCTCCCCGTTTGAGTCTAGAATGATCTTCATTCAGAGATGTTTCCTTCCTGTTAAACAGCCACCACTAACATTGAGTGGCTGCTGCCGACATACTGACTCAACTCCAGCTCACTTTAATAATGGAAATTGATCAAAAATGTATCACTAGCCACTTTAAACTATGCCACTTTATGTTTACATACCCCACATTACTCATCTCATATGTATATACTGTACTCTATACCATCTACTGCATCTTGCCTATGCCGTTCTGTACCATCACTCATTCATATATCTTTATGTACATATTCTTTATCCCTTTACACTTGTGTGTATAAGGTAGTAGTTGTGGAATTGTTAGGTTAGATTACTCGTTGGTTATTACTGCATTGTCGGAACTAGAAGCACAGGCATTTCGCTACACTCGCATTAACATCTGCTAATCATGTGTATGTGACAAATACAATTTGATTTGAGATACACTATATCCACCTTATAAGTTCTGTAAATGGGCATATACCCCTACTACAGTTGACTGGGTGACCTACTATAGTGGACTGGGTGACCTACTATAGTTGACTGGGTGACCTACTACAGTGGACTGGGTGACCTACTACAGTGGACCGGGTGACCTACTACAGTGGACCGGGTGACCTACTATAGTTGACTGGGTGACCTACTATAGTTGACTGGGTGACCTACTATAGTGGACTGGGTGACCTACTACAGTGGACCGGGTGACCTACTATAGTGGACCGGGTGACCTACTACAGTGGACCGGGTGACCTACTACAGTGGACCGGGTGACCTACTACAGTGGACCGGGTGACCTACTACAGTGGACCGGGTGACCTACTACAGTGGACCGGGTGACCTACTACAGTGGACCGGGTGACCTACTACAGTGGACTGGGTGACCTACTACAGTGGACCGGGTGACCTACTACAGTGGACCGGGTGACCTACTACAGTGGACCGGGTGACCTACTACAGTGGACCGGGTGACCTACTACAGTGGACCGGGTGACCTACTATAGTGGACCGGGTGACCTACTACAGTGGACCGGGTGACCTACTATAGTTGACTGGGTGACCTACTATAGTTGACTGGGTGACCTACTATAGTGGACTGGGTGACCTACTATAGTGGACTGGGTGACCTACTATAGTGGACTGGGTGACCTACTATAGTGGACTGGGTGACCTACTATAGTGGACTGGGTGACCTACTATAGTGGACCGGGTGACCTACTACAGTGGACCGGGTGACCTACTACAGTGGACCGGGTGACCTACTACAGTGGACCGGGTGACCTACTACAGTGGACCGGGTGACCTACTACAGTGGACCGGGTGACCTACTACAGTGGACCGGGTGACCTACCACAGTGGACCGGGTGACCTACCACAGTGGACCGGGTGACCTACCACAGTGGACCGGGTGACCTACCACAGTGGACCGGGTGACCTACCACAGTGGACCGGGTGACCTACCACAGTGGACCGGGTGACCTACTACAGTGGACCGGGTGACCTACCACAGTGGACCGGGTGACCTACCACAGTGGACCGGGTGACCTACCACAGTGGACCGGGTGACCTACCACAGTGGACCGGGTGACCTACCACAGTGGACCGGGTGACCTACTACAGTTGACTCGGTGGTTCAAACGGCGCGTGTTCCAACTGACAAATGGAGTTGCTGCCCTGACTCGCCTATTTGGCAATGCCATAGTTAAGATTAAGGCTATTCAAAACCTTAGAAAAACTCTGCAAGGGGGACAGGGAGGTGGAGGGGAAGAAAACAACAGAAGAAAAACAAGAAAAGTAACATCCATTCACACAGAGGACTATATAATAAGACCCCTGGTCTCACCCTGAACCAGAGGACTATACAATGAGACCCCTGGTCTCACCCTGAACCAGAGGACTATATAATAAGACCCCTGGTCTCTCCCTGAACCAGAGGACTATATAATAAGACCCCTGGTCTCACCCTGAACCAGAGGACTATACAATGAGACCCCTGGTCTCACCCTGAACCAGAGGACTATACAATGAGACCCCTGGTCTCACCCTGAACCAGAGGACTATACAATGAGACCCCTGGTCTCTCTCTGAACCAGAGGACTATACAATAAGACCCCTGGTCTCTCCCTGAACCAGAGGACTATACAATAAGACCCCTGGCCTCTCTCTGAACCAGAGGACTATACAATAAGACCCCTGGTCTCTACCTGAACCAGAGGACTATACAATAAGACCCCTGGTCTCTCTCTGAACTAGAGGACTATACAATAAGACCCCTGGTCTCTCTCTGAACTAGAGGACTATACAATAAGACCCCTGGTCTCTCTGAACCAGAGGACTATACAATAAGACCCCTGGTCTCTCTCTGAACCAGAGGACTATACAATAAGACCCCTGGTCTCTCCCTGAACCAGAGGACTATACAATAAGACCCCTGGTCTCTCTCTGAACCAGAGGACTATACAATAAGACCCCTGGCCTCTCCCTGAACCAGAGGCTGTATTAACCCCTAGTACAGTGCCTTACAAAAGTAATCATCATTTCTATGTTGTACAATAGTAAATATTTTCTTTAACTCTATATTTTTTCAACTGCATTGTTGGTTAAGGGCTTGTAAGTAAGCATTTCACGGTAAGGTCTACTACACCTGTTGTATTTGGGGGATGTGACAAATAAAATAGGATTTGATTTATGAAGGTCAATAAATCATTCCCTTAACTTGAGTCCCCTCTAGTGGATGTAGTTGGTATGACATGCACTGACGTACATTTTTATAAACGTCTCCATGGCAATGAGGCGTTAGGCTGCTACAGGCTATACCGAGCTACATAATACCGAGCTACATAATACCGGAGGGGAAATACGAGCGTGAACTAAAAATAGATATCCTACGATCTCCAATGATAGCTTTAGATTTATAACCCCAAACTATGGTGGAGAAAAATTATAATTTGCTATGGCTGTGTTGCGTTTGTACCATGGATTAACGACATGGGTTAGCTACATGGTAAACTCAAACGGAAGCAAAAAACGAGCATTAAAACCTAAACAGGGAAACCCTTTGCTGTAAGTTATAGATTAGCTAATGGTTACCTGAAAAAATGTAGAGCTTAACAAAATAGTGGGTAACACTTTACTTGACACCCGGTCATAACCATGTCATAATATGTCATGACAGCGTCAGAACACTGTCATGACCCCATACAGTACCAGTCAAAAGTTTGGACACCTACTCATTCAAGGGGTTTTCTTTATTTTTACTATTTTCTATGTTGTACAATAATAGTGAAGACATCAAAACTATGAAATAACACATATGGAATCATGTAGTAACCCCAAAAAATCTAAATATATGTTATATTTGAGATTCTTCAACGTAACCGCCCTTTGCCTTGATGACAGCTTTGCACACTCTTGGCATTCTCCCAACCAGCTTCACCTGGAATGCTTTTCCAACAGTCTTGAAGGAGTTCCCACATATGTTTTGTATTGAAGTCAATGTACCCAGAGGAGGACGGACGCTAGCTATCCTCTGGCTACACCATGGTGCTACCCTATAAGGTGCTGTTGAGGCTACTGTAGACCATTGTAAAACAGTTTGTTTTAATCAATTATTTGGTGACCTGAATACATTTAGTATAGTTTTATCTAAAAAGTATAACTTTTTAAATGTTTGCTTGGTAACAGCAGAGAATCCCCACGCACCAAGCATCAACCATTACTGGTGACATCACCAAGCATCAACCATTACTAGTGACATCACCAAGCATTACTAGTGACATCACCAAGCATCAACCATTACTGGTGACATCACCAAGCATTCACCATTACTGGTGACATCACCAAGCATCAACCATTACTAGTGACATCACCAAGCATTACTAGTGACATCACCAAGCATCAACCATTACTGGTGACATCACCAAGCATTACTAGTGACATCACCAAGCATCAACCATTACTGGTGACTGCACCAAGCATCAACAGGTGACTGGGGACTACCGTAATCTTCATAATAATGTGACAGGTGACTGGGGACTACCGTAAACTTCATAATAATGTGACAGGTGACTGGCGACTACCGTAATCTTCATAATAATGTGACAGGTAACTGGGGACTACCGTAATCTTCATAATAATGTGACAGGTAACTGGGGACTACCGTAAACTTCATAATAATGTGACAGGTAACTGGGGACTACCGTAAACTTCATAATAATGTGACAGGTAACTGGGGACTACCGTAAACTTCATAATAATGTGACAGGTAACTGGGGACTACTGTAATCTTCATAATAATGTGACAGGTGACTACCGTAAACTTCATAATAATGTGGCAGGTGACTGGGGACTACCCTAAACTTCATAATAATGTGGCAGGTGACTGGGGACTACCGTAAACTTCATAATAATGTGACAGGTGACTACCGTAATCTTCATAATAATGTGACAGGTGACTGGGGACTACCGTAAACTTTATAATAATGTGGCAGGTGACTGGGGACTACCGTAAACTTCATAATAATGTGACCGGTGACTGGGGACTACCGTAAACTTCATAATAATGTGACAGGTGACTACCGTAATCTTCATAATAATGTGACAGGTGACTGGGGACTACCGTAAACTTTATAATAATGTGGCAGGTGACTGGGGACTACCGTAAACTTTATAATAATGTGGCAGGTGACTGGGGACTACCGTAATCTTCATAATAATATGACAGGTGACTGGGGACTACCGTAAACTTTATAATAATGTGGCAGGTGACTGGGGACTACCGTAAACTTTATAATAATGTGGCAGGTGACTGGGGACTACCGTAATCTTCATAATAATGTGACAGGTGACTGGGGACTACCGTAAACTTTATAATAATGTGGCAGGTGACTGGGGACTACCGTAAACTTCATAATAATGTGACAGGTGACTGGGGACTACCGTAAACTTCATAATAATGTGACAGGTGAAATGAAGTACGTAACAGGGATTTTGAGTCCAGGGGAATGTTTTTGCCTCCTGTTTTGAAGCCACGCCTCGCGAGTCATTTGATTCGCTGAAATGAAATACAAATACTTTACCCAGTTAGGTCACTCCCATAGAACTCTATGGTCACTCCCACTAAGGCTCTATGGTCACTCCCACTAAGGCTCTATGGTCACTCCCACTAAGGCTCTATGGTCACTCCCACTAAGGCTCTATGGTCACTCCCACTAAGGCTCTATGGTCACTCCCACTAAGGCTCTATGGTCACTCCCACTAAGGCTCTATGGTCACTCCCACTAAGGCTCTATGGTCACTCCCACTAAGGCCTACTTAGAATGGTCTGAAACATGGTTAACTATCGGATTGGTTTATTTGATAGTGTGTATTTAGTTTGATCTGTACTTCTGGATGTATTGATCCTACATTCATCTGTAGGAAACAGCAGGATGTATTGATCCTACATTCATCTGTAGGAAATAGCTGGATGTATTGATCCTACATTCATCTGTAGGAAACAGTTGGATGTATTGATCCTACATTCATCTGTAGGAAATAGCTGGATGTATTGATCCTACATTCATCTGTAGGAAATAGCTGGATGTATTGATCCTACATTCATCTGTAGTAAAAAAGCTGGATGTATTGAAACTGTATTTTCGTCATCAAATCATCACATGAGGTCTTTGACTTTTCATGTAGTTATTTTTTATCTACTTATATAGACATTTCCAAAATGAACAAAAAGTGACAAAGTAAACACACAAACATGTTTATAAGACACGACACATCATGACGCACATTCTCCTTGTCCTCCCACCCCCCAAAAAATGAAACCTTACAAAAAACAAAGACAACCAAAAAAAACCTCCAAAAATTAAGCTTCTTTTTCATTCAAAACCACAATATCCACCTCTGCCATTTTAAAACTACTTGCTGTGAAATAATTTACATGAGTGAGTGAGCGGTTCACACAGACTAGAGCATCTTCATATTGAAAGTGCAGATCTGTAGATAGCAGGTTACAGCAGGAAGCATTAGTGCATTACTGTTGACTAAAACCCTAATGGGCCCTGGTCAACAGTAGTGCACTACATAGGGAATAGGGTGTCACTTGGTATGCAGTCTTGGATGTTATTTCATGGGTTGGGGCTCGTCCAGCAGGAGTCATAAGTGTTCCAGGTCAGGTCCTCTCCTGTCCTGTCCTCTCTTCTCTCCTCTCCTCTCCTCTCCTCTCCTCTCCTCTCCTCTCTCAGTCCTAGTTGTTTTTAGTAAGACAGTTCAGAGTACTCAAATCCAGATGTTTTTTTTTTAAAGACACACAAAGAAATGAAGACAAAACAAAAGAGTTGCAGTGTACTGTGGTTGTTTTCTTAAATAGATATACAAAAACAAGAAGGCCGGGGGGAGGGGACTACAGTCTGTCTCCCGTTGCCATCGCCATGGTAACCATTACAGGTGGTAGTAGTAGTAGTAGTACTGGTGTGTTCCGTCTGTTGCTATAGTTACAGAACAGTTACAGAAACAGTCCGTTGCTACAATTACAGTCTGTTGCTATAGTAACAGTTACAGTAAAAGTCTGTTGCTTCGGTAACAGTTACAGTAACAGTCCGTGCTCTAGTAACAGTTGCAGTAATAGTCTGTTGCTACGATAACAGTTACAGTAACAGTCCGTTACTACGGTAACAGTTACAGTAACAGTCTGTTGCTACGGTAACAGTTACAGGTATTCAAACTCCAGTGCTTGGTGTAACGCCAGCAGGTCAGAGTGACTGGATATCCTCCAGAATGGCATGTTGTGCTGCAGGAGGGAGAAAGAGAGAGAGAGAGAGACAAACACATTGATTAGGTACCTGTGGAGGGGCCAACACACCACCAGCACAACACACACTACCCCAAGTCGTCATGCAAGCTACTGTACACTACATATCCCTCTAGGGGTTTGCCAAAGCACTGCAGTTAAAACGCATGCAGCATCCCTTATAGAACCACTGACCTGTAGAACCACTGACCTGTAGAACCACTGACCTGTAGAACCACTGACCTACAGAACCGCTGACCTGTAGAACCACTGACCTGTAGAACCACTGACCTGTAGAACCACTGACCTACAGAACCACTGACCTGTAGAACCACTGACCTGTAGAACCACTGACCTGTAGAACCACTGACCTGTAGAACCACTGACCTGTAGAACCACTGACCTACAGAACCACTGACCTGTAGAACCACTGACCTGTAGAACCACTGACCTGTAGAACCACTGACCTACAGAACCGCTGACCTGTAGAACCACTGATCTGTAGAACCACTGACCTGTAGAACCACTGACCTACAGAACCACTGACCTGTAGAACCACTGACCTGTAGAACCACTGACCTACAGAACCACTGACCAACAGAACCACTGACCTGTATAACCACTGACCTGTAGAACCACTGACCTGTAGAACCGCTGACCAACAGAACCACTGACCTGTAGAACCACTGATCTGTAGAACCACTGACCTACAGAACCACTGACCAACAGAACCACTGACCTGTATAACCACTGACCTGTAGAACCACTGACCTGTAGAACCGCTGACCAACAGAACCACTGACCTGTAATCCCAATAATTCGGTCTAAGGAACCAGTCTACTTTCATTTCATCAATCGGTCTAAGATGCAAAATAAATTTAAACATACACGTTATTCAATTATTGCACCCACACTGCTCGCGCTGGCCAACGAGCGTCTGTGTTGCCAAGCGCTAAAATAGAAGTCAGTTCTATTTATGATGCTGAACACGGTGCAAGTCCTGCCTCTCCCATCTCCTCATTGGTTTATAGAAGCAGATACCCACGTGCCGTCTCCTCATTGGTTATACCCACGTGGGTGATTGAAAGATGAACTGAGTTCGGTCGGTCGTCGTGGTAACTATGAAAGTTAGATGCCAATCACCATATAAGTTCAAAGAAGAAAAAGCCTGGAAGGAGGAGAGATGACTAGAAACGATTCGGTTGACCGTTTTATGTGTGGATTAATTGTCGGAGTAGAGGACCTTCTGCATTTAAGGTAAAATAACAACTCAACGTATATATCCCAGGACAAATTAGCTAGCAACAGCAAGCTAGCTAAATAGGACAAATTAGCTAGCAACAGCAAGCTAGCTAAATAGGACAAATTAGCTAGCAACAGCAAGCTAGCTAAATAGGACAAATTAGCTAGCAACTGCAAGCTAGCTAAATAGGACAAATTAGCTAGCAACAGCAAGCTAGCTAAATAGGACAAATTAGCTAGCAACTGCAAGCTAGCTAGCTAAATTGCCATAAATGTTTAATGCTTTTCGACCTGTCCCCAAATTAATGTAATTGGTTCAGAGTTTGCTTTGATATTTTAACCTGCGTGCTGTGATCACGTTTGGTGTGTGGGGGGGGGACAAAATCAATTTGCGCACGATGGAGCTTGCCCGGTTTAGGTATGGTCTCAAGAACCAGAGTCTATTTTCATTTCATCAATCGGTCTCAAGAACCAGAGTCTATTTTCATTTCATCAATCGGTCTCAAGAACCAGAGTCTATTTTCATTTCATCAATCGGTCTCAAGAACCAGAGTCTATTTTCATTTCATCAATCGGTCTCAAGAACCAGAGTCTATTTTCATTTCATCAATCGGTCTCAAGAACCAGAGTCTATTTTCATTTCATCAATCGGTCTCAAGAACCAGAGTCTATTTTCATTTCATCAATCGGTCTCAAGAACCAGAGTCTATTTTCATTTCATCAATCGGTCTCAAGAACCAGAGTCTATTTTCATTTCATCAATCGGTCTCAAGAACCAGAGTCTATTTTCATTTCATCAATCGGTCTCAAGAACCAGAGTCTATTTTCATTTCATGGAAATAACAAAGAAACAAACCCAAATAGAACACAAAGCAACAGCAAGGACAGGAAACCCCCCAGAAGCACCACTCAGAGCTCACACAAACACCATAGGAGTAGGGAGAAGTTGCCCCTTGACCCTGATCTTTTGGTACATTTCCCCCACTAATGGGTAAGGTTAGAATTGGAGAAAGGGGAAGCTTATTTTAGATCTGTATCTAGGGGAAACTTCCCCCACCCCCAGAGCTCACCAAAACCCCAAACCAAAGAAAACCGCCCTAAAGGTACTAAAAACCACTACTGCAGAAAGGCAGGCTTGTCCACCACTCCCTCACACCACAACACACTCGACAGGGTCACTACGAGATCACGGCGGTTTTCAAAAAGGGTCACCTCCGTATGTGTTTACCTTCTTGGCTGCCTGCTCCTCCTCCACACCATCCCCTACTACAACATATACTACCTTCCTGCCATACCTCTGCATTATGCGCTCAAAGCAACCCTCTTTGCCTGCAACATAAACAAGGGGGGGGGGGGGGGGGGTCAAGGGTTAGAGGTCAGGAGAGAGAGAGAGAGGGGTCAGGGTGAGGTTACCTGGCTGGCCGCATGCTCCTCGTCCCGCCCGTCGCCAACCACGACATAGGTAATGTTAGTGCCGAAGCGGGACACTATTCTCTCAAAACAGCTCTCTTTGCCTGGAGACAACAACAAAGGATGTGTACCTAATGGCACCCTATTCCCTATATAGTGCACTAGCTTTTTGACCAGAGCCCTATGGGTGTGCTTTACGGGCCCTCTGGTCAACAGTAGTGCACTATAAAGGGAATAGGGTTCCACTTGGGACTGAAAGCTAAAACACAGATGTTTTTCTAACAAAGAGAGAGGATGAGACATTTCTGTAGATCAACGACGAAGGAGTGGAATGAGAGGAGACGGGGAGAGAGAACACACACACACACACACACACACACACACACACACACACACACACACACACACACACACACACACACACACACACACACACACACACACACACACACACACACACACACTGATATAGCCATCTGTAAACACACATTCCTTGGTTGTTGTATTTTCCATTTAAAAAAAACACAAGAGAAAGAAATGGATTGGCCTTGATAGTTCCTGACACACACCTGGTCGCCACGGAGATGCTTCAGATAAACACGGAAACATCAACACTGTCATCATAACAACCCTCCCAGGCCTGTCTCCCAAATGGCACCCTATCCCCTATGCAGTGCACTACTTTAGACCAGAGCTCATAGGGGTCCATATAGCCTCATACAGAGGTCAGATCCCTGGTCAATTTGGGTGTAGTTCCGCTTGGGGTTAATTCCATTTCCCGTTCAGGAAGTAAACTTAAATTCCAATTGTGTGTGTGTGTGTGTAGATGTGTGTGTGTGTGTGTGTGTGTGTGTAGATATGTGTGTGTGTTTGTGTGTGTGTAGATGTGTGTGTGTGTGTGTGTGTGTGTGTGTGTGTAGATGTGTGTGTGTAGATGTGTGTGTGTGTGTGTGTAGATGTGTGTAGATATGTGTGTGTGTGTGTGTGTGTGTGTGTGTGTGTGTGTGTGTGTGTGTGTGTGTGTGTGTGTGTGTGTGTGTGTGTAGTTCTTACCTATTTTGGTTGCACTGTATATGTTCTCAATAGGGAAGGCAGATCCTAAACTATACAACAGAACTTTAGCCACTGCTGGTATCAGCTGGGTTGTTGTTACCAACACATTCACACAGTTACTCCTGGAGGGAGGGAGAGAGAGGGGAGGGGGAGGGAGGGAGTGAAGGAGAAAGAGAGAGGGAGGGAGGGAGGGGGAGGGGAGAGAGGGGAGGGAGGGAGGGAGAGAGAGAGAGGGGAGGGAGGGAGGGGGAGGGAGGGGGAGGGAGAGAGAGAGGGAGGGGGAGGGGAGAGAGGGGAGGGAGGGAGAGAGAGGGGAGGGAGGGAGAGAGAGGGGAGGGAGGGAGAGAGAGGGGAGAGAGGGAGAGAGGGAGAGAGGGGGAGGGAGGGAGGGAGAGAGAGGGGAGAGAGGGAGGGAGGGAGAAAGGGGGAGGGAGGGAGAGAGAGGGGAGAGAGGGAGGGAGGGAGAGAGGGAGGGAGGGAGGGGGAGGGAGAGAGGGGGAGGGAGGGGGAGGGAGAGAGAGAGAGGGAGGGGGAGGGGAGAGAGGGAGGGAGAGACAGAGAACGAGAGAAAGAGACAGAGAGAGAGAGGAGGAAGGAAGAGGGAGAGATGGAGGGAGAGAGGAAATGAGGAAGAGATGGAGTGGGAGAGAGGGAGAGAAACAGAGAGAAAGGAAGAAGAAGGGAGGAAGAGAGAGAGAGAGAGAGGGAGGGAGAGAGGACGAGAGAGGGAGGGAGGAAGAGAGCAAGAGAAAGAAAGAGAGAGAAAGAAAGAGAGGGAGGAAGAGAGAGAGAGAGAGAGAGGAGGAAGGAAGAGGGAGAGAAACAGAGAGAAAGGAAGAGGGAGGGAGGGGGAGAAAAGACAAGTGGAGAGAGGCAGACAGAGGGAGAGGCGAGAAGAGAGAAAGGGAGGGGAAAAGAGAGACAGAGAGGCGAGGAGAGAAAGGGAGGGGAGAAGAGAGAAAGAGAGGGGAGAAGAGAGAAAGAGAGGGGAGAAGAGAGAAAGAGAGGGGAGAAGAGAGACAGAGAGGGGAGAAGAGAGACAGAGAGGGGAGAAGAGAGACAGAGAGGGGAGAAGAGAGACAGAGAGGGGAGAAGAGAGAAAGAGAGGGGAGAAGAGAGATAGAGAGGGGAGAAGAGAGACAGAGAGGGGAGAAGAGAGAAAGAGAGGGGAGAAGAGAGACAGAGAGGGGAGAAGAGAGACAGAGAGGGGAGAAGAGAGAAAGAGAGGGGAGAAGAGAGAAAGAGAGGGGAGAAGAGAGACAGAGAGGGGAGAAGAGAGAAAGGGAGGGGAGAAGAGAGAAAGGGAGGGGAGAAGAGAGAAAGGGAGGGGAGAAGAGAGAAAGAGAGGGGAGAAGAGAGAAAGAGAGGGGAGAAGAGAGAAAGGGAGGGGAGAAGAGAGAAAGGGAGGGGAGAAGAGAGAAAGGGAGGGGAGAAGAGAGACAGACAGATTATTAGAATTAGTATTGACTGTTCCATTACATTAACATAGGTCTGATCTATTTGTCTTGTTCATGTTCATGTCAGAGACCGACTCAGTGTGTCGGCAGCCATTTTGTGTGCGGGGGCGTGTCCAGTGTGGGTGGAGGGGGCGGGGCACCTGGAGCTGATGATTGACAGGGACTTGAGTGCGTTGGTGAGCCAGGAGTCTGTTAAAGCCTCCACTTCCGCTCTTAGCTGTAACCACGCGTCCCTCTTAGCAGGACCCAACAGGCCTGTCAACAATTAACAACAACAATATAAACAACAATTAACAACAACAATATAAACAACAATTAACAACAACAATTAACAACAACAATATAAACAACAATATAAACAATAACAAAAATAACCAACATTAGGGGCAGGATTTAAATCTGACCCCACTTTGTCCACAATGCGCCATTTCAAAGTTTTCCAATTGAGCCGACAATTGCAAATTTTACAGTGAATGCTGTCTTCATGACGACAGGAATATTGCCTTTTAATCCACTAAGAAACTAAGAACATTTTACTAAAGTACAAGATAATACTAAATGTTTCTTAGTGGATTAAAATGTACACACTATACATATTCGTTGACAGTTACAAAAAAAATATATATTTATTTCCCCCCTGCCTAAAAAGAGCTCTCTGATTGGCTCCTCTCCAGTAAACTCTTCTCCGATTGGCTTACCCCCCACATTGTTTTTGTATGTGCTATACATCTCTTTGACTCTTCTGTAGCGGAAGGCTAGTTTCCTCATCCAGTCCACCCCTCCGCGGACACCCGTCGCCAGGCATAGACTCGCGCTGGTCGCCGCTGCATGGAAGCCATCAGTTGCAAAACTGTAAGTACTGTCAATAATAATAACAATGATATGTTTCATTATAAAAAATGGTAAGTACTGTCTATGAATTCTGCTCTCAACAGAACAATATGTCACAGAACATTGAATAAATGTCAAACTTAAAACTATTTGAGCCTAATTGCCGATCCTGCGTGCTTGTTGTCGAGGTTTATAATTGCGGGGCTGCAAACATCAGCAGTTTATTTATTTATTTATTTGCTACGCGACGTACGCAGGATGGACATTCGCGTAGGCACTTGTAGTTCTTGCATTGTGTACGTACCACAGGAGGCTAGTGGCACCTTAATTTGGGAGGACGGGCTCGTGGTAGTGGCTGGAGCGGATTTTAATTAATTTTTTATTTTATTTTAACTAGGCAAGTCATTTAAGAACAAATTCTTATTTACAATGACGGCAAAAACCCGGACGACGCTGGGCCAATTGTGCTCCGCCCTATGGGACTCCCAATCACGGCCGGATGTGATACAGTCTGGATTCTAACCAGGGTCTGTAGTGACGCCTCTATGCACTGAGATGCAGTGCCTTAGACCGCTGCGCCACTCGGGAGCTCGGGAATTACTAGAATGCCGTTCCATTTTCTCCGTTCCGGTCATTATTACGAGCCGTCCTCCCCTCACCAGCCTCTTCTGGTATGATGTTAAATGAATAGTTGAGGATGTTACAACTTGCTGTTGGGTGAAGTTTGTTTAAAGAAAACAATCCCATGGATCCCAGTTTCTCCTGACCCACAGACTCAGGGCGAGGAACCGTCCCATATCAAGTTGTTCACATCCTCAACTCCTCATTTAACTGTGAAGAAGAAAGAGTAGGGATGTTGAACGCTCACCTTAGGTCCTGTCCGTTGTCGTCAGACGACACATCATCAATATGGACCTGATCACACTCCTGAACACCCACCCACACACACAGACAGAAACACACACACACACACACACACACACACACACACACACACACACACACACACACACACACACACACACACACACACACACACACACACACACACACACACACACACACACACACACACACACACACACACAGACAGACAGACAGAAACACACAGACAGACAGACACAGACACAGACAAGTTTAAGTCTTTAGTTTGTGTCACTAGGGGGCAGTGTCTACACATGAAGGAGCTACACTCGTATCAAAGCCTCTCAGAGGAGGACGGAGTGCTGATCTAGGATCAGTCTGACCTTTTTAAAATCACAATGAATTAGATTACACCGACAGTGGGGATCTGATCCCGGATCAGTATCTGTATCTATACAGAGAGTGTGTGTGTACGTGTTCCTGAGCTCACCTACCTCTAAGTCGTTGTAGAACAGGTGTGTGTACCTACCTCTAAGTCGTTGTAGAACAGGTGTGTGTCTCTACCTCTAAGTCGTTGTAGAACAGGTGTGTGTCTCTACCTCTAAGTCGTTGTAGAACAGGTGTGTGTATCTACCTCTAAGTCGTTGTAGAACAGGTGTGTGTACCTACCTCTAAGTCGTTGTAGAACAGGTGTGTGTCTCTACCTCTAAGTCGTTGTAGAACAGGTGTGTGTCTCTACCTCTAAGTCGTTGTAGAACAGGTGTGTGTATCTACCTCTAAGTCGTTGTAGAACAGGTGTGTGTACCTACCTCTAAGTCGTTGTAGAACAGGTGTGTGTATCTACCTCTAAGTCGTTGTAGAACAGGTGTGTGTACCTACCTCTAAGTCGTTGTAGAACAGGTGTGTGTCTCTACCTCTAAGTCGTTGTAGAACAGGTGTGTGTCTCTACCTCTAAGTCGTTGTAGAACAGGTGTGTGTCTCTACCTCTAAGTCGTTGTAGAACAGGTGTGTGTATCTACCTCTAAGTCGTTGTAGAACAGGTGTGTGTATCTACCTCTAAGTCGTTGTAGAACAGGTGTGTGTCTCTACCTCTAAGTCGTTGTAGAACAGGTGTGTGTCTCTACCTCTAAGTCGTTGTAGAACAGGTGTGTGTCTCTACCTCTAAGTCGTTGTAGAACAGGTGTGTGTATCTACCTCTAAGTCGTTGTAGAACAGGTGTGTGTCTCTACCTCTAAGTCGTTGTAGAACAGGTGTGTGTATCTACCTCTAAGTCGTTGTAGAACAGGTGTGTGTATCTACCTCTAAGTCGTTGTAGAACAGGTGTGTGTCTCTACCTCTAAGTCGTTGTAGAACAGGTGTGTGTACCTACCTCTAAGTCGTTGTAGAACAGGTGTGTGTACCTACCTCTAAGTCGTTGTAGAACAGGTGTGTGTACCTACCTCTAAGTCGTTGTAGAACAGGTGTGTGTCTCTACCTCTAAGTCGTTGTAGAACAGGTGTGTGTCTCTACCTCTAAGTCGTTGTAGAACAGGTGTGTGTACCTACCTCTAAGTCGTTGTAGAACAGGTGTGTGTATCTACCTCTAAGTCGTTGTAGAACAGGTGTGTGTATCTACCTCTAAGTCGTTGTAGAACAGGTGTGTGTATCTACCTCTAAGTCGTTGTAGAACAGGTGTGTGTATCTACCTCTAAGTCGTTGTAGAACAGGTGTGTGTATCTACCTCTAAGTCGTTGTAGAACAGGTGTGTGTCTCTACCTCTAAGTCGTTGTAGAACAGGTGTGTGTATCTACCTCTAAGTCGTTGTAGAACAGGTGTGTGTACCTACCTCTAAGTCGTTGTAGAACAGGTGTGTGTCTCTACCTCTAAGTCGTTGTAGAACAGGTGTGTGTATCTACCTCTAAGTCGTTGTAGAACAGGTGTGTGTATCTACCTCTAAGTCGTTGTAGAACAGGTGTGTGTATCTACCTCTAAGTCGTTGTAGAACAGGTGTGTGTATCTACCTCTAAGTCGTTGTAGAACAGGTGTGTGTATCTACCTCTAAGTCGTTGTAGAACAGGTGTGTGTCTCTACCTCTAAGTCGTTGTAGAACAGGTGTGTGTACCTACCTCTAAGTCGTTGTAGAACAGGTGTGTGTACCTACCTCTAAGTCGTTGTAGAACAGGTGTGTGTACCTACCTCTAAGTCGTTGTAGAACAGGTGTGTGTATCTACCTCTAAGTCGTTGTAGAACAGGTGTGTGTACCTACCTCTAAGTCGTTGTAGAACAGGTGTGTGTATCTACCTCTAAGTCGTTGTAGAACAGGTGTGTGTATCTACCTCTAAGTCGTTGTAGAACAGGTGTGTGTATCTACCTCTAAGTCGTTGTAGAACAGGTGTGTGTATCTACCTCTAAGTCGTTGTAGAACAGGTGTGTGTATCTACCTCTAAGTCGTTGTAGAACAGGTGTGTGTACCTACCTCTAAGTCGTTGTAGAACAGGTGTGTGTCTCTACCTCTAAGTCGTTGTAGAACAGGTGTGTGTACCTACCTCTAAGTCGTTGTAGAACAGGTGTGTGTATCTACCTCTAAGTCGTTGTAGAACAGGTGTGTGTCTCTACCTCTAAGTCGTTGTAGAACAGGTGTGTGTCTCTACCTCTAAGTCGTTGTAGAACAGGTGTGTGTCTCTACCTCTAAGTCGTTGTAGAACAGGTGTGTGTATCTACCTCTAAGTCGTTGTAGAACAGGTGTGTGTCTCTACCTCTAAGTCGTTGTAGAACAGGTGTGTGTCTCTACCTCTAAGTCGTTGTAGAACAGGTGTGTGTCTCTACCTCTAAGTCGTTGTAGAACAGGTGTGTGTCTCTACCTCTAAGTCGTTGTAGAACAGGTGTGTGTATCTACCTCTAAGTCGTTGTAGAACAGGTGTGTGTCTCTACCTCTAAGTCGTTGAAGAACAGGTGTGTGTCTCTACCTCTAAGTCGTTGTAGAACAGGTGTGTGTATCTACCTCTAAGTCGTTGTAGAACAGGTGTGTGTACCTACCTCTAAGTCGTTGTAGAACAGGTGTGTGTCTCTACCTCTAAGTCGTTGTAGAACAGGTGTGTGTCTCTACCTCTAAGTCGTTGTAGAACAGGTGTGTGTCTCTACCTCTAAGTCGTTGTAGAACAGGTGTGTGTATCTACCTCTAAGTCGTTGTAGAACAGGTGTGTGTATCTACCTCTAAGTCGTTGAAGAACAGGTGTGTGTATCTACCTCTAAGTCGTTGTAGAACAGGTGTGTGTACCTACCTCTAAGTCGTTGTAGAACAGGTGTGTGTACCTACCTCTAAGTCGTTGTAGAACAGGTGTGTGTCTCTACCTCTAAGTCGTTGTAGAACAGGTGTGTGTACCTACCTCTAAGTCGTTGTAGAACAGGTGTGTGTATCTACCTCTAAGTCGTTGTAGAACAGGTGTGTGTCTCTACCTCTAAGTCGTTGTAGAACAGGTGTGTGTCTCTACCTCTAAGTCGTTGTAGAACAGGTGTGTGTATCTACCTCTAAGTCGTTGTAGAACAGGTGTGTGTATCTACCTCTAAGTCGTTGTAGAACAGGTGTGTGTACCTACCTCTAAGTCGTTGTAGAACAGGTGTGTGTACCTACCTCTAAGTCGTTGTAGAACAGGTGTGTGTATCTACCTCTAAGTCGTTGTAGAACAGGTGTGTGTACCTACCTCTAAGTCGTTGTAGAACAGGTGTGTGTACCTACCTCTAAGTCGTTGTAGAACAGGTGTGTGTACCTACCTCTAAGTCGTTGTAGAACAGGTGTGTGTACCTACCTCTAAGTCGTTGTAGAACAGGTGTGTGTATCTACCTCTAAGTCGTTGTAGAACAGGTGTGTGTACCTACCTCTAAGTCGTTGTAGAACAGGTGTGTGTATCTACCTCTAAGTCGTTGAAGAACAGGTGTGTGTATCTACCTCTAAGTCGTTGTAGAACAGGTGTGTGTCTCTACCTCTAAGTCGTTGTAGAACAGGTGTGTGTATCTACCTCTAAGTCGTTGTAGAACAGGTGTGTGTATCTACCTCTAAGTCGTTGTAGAACAGGTGTGTGTACCTACCTCTAAGTCGTTGAAGAACAGGTGTGTGTCTGCCAGGTTAAAGATCATCTCTTCCATCCTCAGTCCCAGCGTCACCGCCATGGGAGGGTCCTGTCAAACAATCAATATATCCGTCAATACATAGTCTATGTGTCGGGGGACTAGGGTCAGTCTGTTCTCCTGTCTTATCTGGTGTCCTGTATGAATTTAAGTATGTTCCCTCTAATTCTCTCTTTCTTTCTCTCTTTCTCTCTTTCTCTCTCTCGGAGGACCTGAGCCCGAGGACCATGCATCAGGACTACCTGGCCTGATGACTCCTTGCTGTCCCCAGTCCACCTGGTTGTGCTGCTGCTCAAGTTTAAACTGTTCTGCCTGCGGCTATGGAACCCTGACCTGTTCACCGGACGTGAAGGTTTCTTCATAGGTTCTGGTCTTTCTAGGGAGTTTTTCCTAGCCACCGTGCTTCTACACCTGCATTACTTGCTGTTTGAGGTTTTAGGCTGGGTTTCTGTACAGCACTTTGAGATATCAGCTGATGTAAAATCAGCTTTATAAATACATTTGATTGATTGATTGATCAAACAAACAATCGAACAATCAATCAATCAATCATTTAAGTGACATTTTAGTCATTCAGCAGACGCTCTGATCCAGAACGACATTCAGTTCATCTACTAGGTGGGACCAATCAATCAATCAATCAATCAACCAATCAACCAATCAATCAATCAAATGTATTTTATAAAGCTCTTTCTACATCAGAAACCAGAATCCTCTACTGGCTGTACTGGGTAGACCAGAGGAACCAGGCTCTGAGGGGTGACCAGTCCTCTACTGGCTGTACTGGGTAGACCAGAGGAACCAGGCTCTGAGGGGTGACCAGTCCTCTACTGGCTGTACTGGGTAGACCAGAGGAACCAGGCTCTGAGGGGTGACCAGTCCTCTACTGGCTGTACTGGGTAGACCAGAGGAACCAGGCTCTGAGGGGTGACCAGTCCTCTACTGACTGTACTGGGTAGACCAGAGGAACCAGGCTCTGAGGGGTGACCAGTCCTCTACTGACTGTACTGGGTAGACCAGAGGAACTAGGCTCTGAGGGGTGACCAGTCCTCTACTGACTGTACTGGGTAGACCAGAGGAACTAGGCTCTGAGGGGTGACCAGTCCTCTACTGACTGTACTGGGTAGACCAGAGGAACTAGGCTCTGAGGGGTGACCAGTCCTCTACTGGCTGTACTGGGTAGAGAGGAACCAGGCTCTGAGGGGTGACCAGTCCTCTACTGGCTGTACTGGGTAGAGAGGAACCAGGCTCTGAGGGGTGACCAGTCCTCTACTGGCTGTACTGGGTAGACCAGAGGAACCAGGCTCTGAGGGGTGACCAGTCCTCTACTGACTGTACTGGGTAGACCAGAGGAACCAGGCTCTGAGGGGTGACCAGTCCTCTACTGGCTGTACTGGGTAGAGAGGAACCAGGCTCTGAGGGGTGACCAGTCCTCTACTGACTGTACTGGGTAGAGAGGAACCAGGCTCTGAGGGGTGACCAGTCCTCTACTGACTGTACTGGGTAGAGAGGAACCAGGCTCTGAGGGGTGACCAGTCCTCTACTGACTGTACTGGGTAGACCAGAGGAACTAGGCTCTGAGGGGTGACCAGTCCTCTACTGGCTGTACTGGGTAGACCAGAGGAACCAGGCTCTGAGGGGTGACCAGTCCTCTACTGGCTGTACTGGGTAGACCAGAGGAACCAGGCTCCGAGGGGCGACCAGTCCTCTACTGACTGTACTGGGTAGACCAGAGGAACCAGGCAAATTACGGACTCCTCTTTAAATCTGCGTATTCCTCCAGGGCTTAGCTGTCCTGGATCTGCACAGCTCTGCCAGGGCCTGGGATCGGGAGAGACACTTAAGTGTTTTAGTACTATATCTCTTGACACAATGATGAAAATAATCATGGCCTCTAAACCTTCAAGCTGCATACTGGATTCTATTCCAACTAAACTACTGAAAGAGCTGCTTCCTGTGCTTGGCCCTCCTATGTTGAACATAATAAACGGCTCTCTATCCACCGGATGTGTACCAAACTCACTAAAAGTGGCAGTAATAAAGCCTCTCTTGAAAAAGCCAAACCTTGACCCGGAAAATATAAAAAACTATCGGCCGATATCGAATCTTCCATTCCTCTCAAAAATTTTAGAAAAAGCTGTTGCGCAGCAACTCACTGCCTTCCTGAAGACAAACAATGTATACGAAATGCTTCAGTCTGGTTTTAGACTCCATCATAGCACTGAGACTGCACTTGTGAAGGTGGTAAATGACCTTTTAATGGCGTCAGACCGAGGCTCTGCATCTGTCCTCGTGCTACTAGACCTTAGTGCTGCCTTTGACACCATCGATCACCACATTCTTTTGGAGAGATTGGAAACCCACAGTGGTCTACACGGACAAGTTCTGGCCTGGTTTAGATCTTATCTGTCGGAAAGATATTAGTTTGTCTCTGTGAATGGTTTGTCCTCTGACAAATCAACTGTACATTTCGGTGTTCCTCAAGGTTCCGTTTTAGGACCACTATTGTTTTCACTATATATTTTACCTCTTGGGGATGTTATTCGAAAACATAATGTTAACTTTCACTGCTATGCGGATGACACACAGCTGTACATTTCAATGAAACATGGTGAAGCCCCAAAATTGCCCTCGCTAGAAGCCTGTGTTTCAGACATAAGGAAGTGGATGACTGAAAACTTTCTACTTTTAAACTCGGACAAAACAGAGATGCTTGTTCTAGGTCCCAAGAAACAAAGAGATCTTCTGTTAAATCTGACAATTAATCTTGATGGTTGTAAAGTCGTCTCAAATAAAACTGTGAAGGACCTCGGCGTTACTCTTGACCCTGATCTCTCTTTTGACGAACATATCAAGACTGTTTCAAGGACAGCTTTTTTCCATCTACGTAACATTGCAAAAATCAGAAATTTTCTGTCCAAAAATGATGCAGAAAAATTAATCCATGCATTTGTTACTTCTAGGTTAGACTACTGCTCTGTTCTGCCTGCGGTTATGGAACCCCTACCTGTCCCAGACCTGCTGTTTTCAACTCTTAATGATCGGCTATGAAAAGCCAACTGACATTTATTCCTGATTATTATTTGACCATGCTTGTCACTTATGAACATTTTGAACATCTTGGCCATGTTCTGTTATAATCTCCACCCGGCACAGCCAGAAGAGGACTGGCCACCCCTCATAGCCTGGTTCCTCTCTAGGTTTCTTCCTAGGTTTTGGCCTTTCTAGGGAGTTTTTCCTAGCCACCGTGCTTCTACACCTGCATTGCTTGCTGTTTGGGGTTTTAGGCTGGGTTTCTGTACAGCACTTCGAGATATTAGCTGATGTACGAAGGGCTATATAAAATAAACTTGATTTGATTTGATTTGAGGGGTGACCAGTCCTCTACTGGCTGTACTGGGTAGACCAGAGGAACCAGGCTCTGAGGGGCGACCAGTCCTCTACTGACTGTACTGGGTAGACCAGAGGAACCAGGCTCTGAGGGGTGACCAGTCCTCTACTGGCTGTACTGGGTAGACCAGAGGAACCAGGCTCTGAGTGGTGACCAGTCCTCTACTGGCTGTACTGGGTAGACCAGAGGAACCAGGCTCTGAGGGGTGACCAGTCCTCTACTGACTGTGACAAAGGAGGAGCCTTCATCACCACCATCATCATCACCACATCATCTCCTCCCCCACTGCCCTCCTCCCCCCTCTGCCTGGTATGTTCAACTAATCTCAGTAGATGCTGAGAGAGAGAGAGAGAGAGAGAGAGAGAGAGAGAGAGAGAGAGAGAGAGAGAGAGAGAGAGAGAGAGAGAGAGAGAGAGAGAGAGAGAGAGAGAGAGAGAGAGAGAGAGAGAGAGAGAGAGAGAGAGAGAGAGAGAGAGAGAGAGAGAGAGAGAGAGAGAGAGAGAGAGAGAGAGAGAGAGAGAGAGAGAGAGAGAGAGAGAGAGAGAGAGAGAGAGAGAGATGTCACACTTGTTCTGTCCCATCAACATTATGTCCCTCTTTAAAAACCCTTGGGGGACTGGGTGGGTGTGAGAGAGGTTTGGGGGGCAGCCCTGCCAACCCGCAGCTCAGCTGCAAAAACCATCATCTGCGATAGATAGGCGATTCGCTGACGCCGTGAGACTCCCAGAATAGACACATACCGAGCACAGAGAGAGATAAATGGAGAGGGAGGGAGGGGGGAGAGAGAAAGAGAGGGAGACAGAGAGACATGGAGAGAGAGGGAGGAAGAGAGAGAGAGAGAGAGAGAGAAAGTGAGAGAGAGAGAGAGAGAGAGAGAGCAAGTGAGAGAGAGTGAGTGAGAGAGAGAGTGAGAGAGAGAGAGAGAGAGAGAGGGTGCCACAGCCAAGACCACCCTGCTATTAACTAAGTCTGTTCCATCACATCTACTTTCCCTTGTTTCAAATACCTGACACATCTTCTAAACCAATGACCAGCATGTGTCGTCTTTAGGTAAATATTTGATCATTATTTTATCAGTCACCTGTAGGAGAGGTATACAGTAGGATAGGTATACAGTAAGTGAGGTATACTGTAGGCTAGGTATACAGTAGGGGAGGTATACAGTAGGAGAGGTATACAGTAGGAGAGGTATGGAGAGGTATACAGTAGGAGAGGTATACAGTAGGAGAGGTATGGAGAGGTATACAGTAGTAGAGGTATACAGTAGGAGAGGTATACAGTAGGAGAGGTATGGAGAGGTATACAGTAGGAGAGGTATACAGTAGGAGAGGTATACAGTAGGAGAGGTATACAGTAGGAGAGGTATGGAGAGGTATACAGTAGGAGAGGTATACAGTAGGAGAGGTATACAGTAGGAGAGGTATACAGTAGGAGAGGTATGGAGAGGTATACAGTAGGAGAGGTATACAGTAGGAGAGGTATACAGTAGGAGAGGTATACAGTAGGAGAGGTATGGAGAGGTATACAGTAGGAGAGGTATACAGTAGGAGAGGTATACAGTAGGAGAGGTATGGAGAGGTATACAGTAGGATAGGTATACAGTAGGAGATGTATACAGTAGGAGAGGTATGGATAGGTATACAGTAGGAGAGGTATGGAGAGGTATACAGTAGGAGAGGTATACAGTAGGAGAGGTATGGAGAGGTATACAGTAGGAGAGGTATGGAGAGGTATACAGTAGGAGAGGTATACAGTAGGAGAGGTATGGAGAGGTATACAGTAGGAGAGGTATACAGTAGGAGAGGTATACAGTAGGAGAGGTATACAGTAGGAGAGGTATACAGTAGGAGAGGTATGGAGAGGTATACAGTAGGAGAGGTATGGAGAGGTATACAGTAGGAGAGGTATACAGTAGGAGGGGTATACAGTAGGAGAGGTATACAGTAGGAGGGGTATACAGTAGGAGAGGTATACAGTAGGAGAGGTATACAGTAGGAGAGGTATGGAGAGGTATACAGTAGGAGAGGTATGGAGAGGTATACAGTAGGAGAGGTATACAGTAGGAGAGGTATACAGTAGGAGAGGTATACAGTAGGAGAGGTATACAGTAGGAGAGGTATACAGTAGGAGAGGTATACAGTAGGAGAGGTATGGAGAGGTATACAGTAGGAGAGGTATGGAGAGGTATACAGTAGGAGAGGTATACAGTAGGAGAGGTATACAGTAGGAGAGGTATACAGTAGGAGAGGTATACAGTAGGAGAGGTATACAGTAGATTTGTCTGAAATGGCCCCCCATTAACTATTTGATGCACTCCTTATGACCAAAGTAGTGTGCTACATAGGGAATAGGGCTCTGGTCTAAAGTAGTGTGCTACATAGGGAATAGGGCTCTGGTCTAAAGTAGTGCACTATATAGGGAATAGGGCTCTGGTCTAAAGTAGTGTGCTACATAGGGAATAGGGCCCTGGTCTAAAGTAGTGTGCTACATAGGGAATAGGGCTCTGGTCTAAAGTAGTGTGCTACATAGGGAATAGGGCTCTGGTCTAAAGTAGTGCACTATATAGGGAATAGGGCTCTGGTCTAAAGTAGTGTGCTACATAGGGAATAGGGCTCTGGTCTAAAGTAGTGTGCTACATAGGGAATAGGGTGCCATTTGGGCACTAGATAGGCATAAAGCTGATAGCCACTGATCTCTGACCTTTTCTGTTATCATTTTCTCATTGATTGTATTTTTGTCTACGTCACAAACAACATAACACAAAAACACCAAAACAAACCGCCAACCATACAAACGTTCTCCAAGGTGATCAACATATGTCCTCCAAATGCTGTGAAATATCTTATATTTTTGTTGTTTATTAACTTTATAATATTATTATTAATATTACCAAATGTAAAGGAACGTAACTAGATAATAACAAACTGGAGGACTGGACGGATATTAGACTTTCCAAATGATGGCTCAAATGATGGCTCAAATGATGGCTCAAATGATGGCTCAAATGATGACTCAAACAATGGCTCAAATGATGGCTCAAATGATGGCTCTAATAATATATGGCTCTGATATTGATCACTAATATTTACATTTTCCAACAGACATAATCATGGAGACGGATGGAAATAAATAGACACAATGAAATGTACAGACATTATCCCAACATGGTGTCAGTCTGCCAGAGGTCCACAGCGTTGTGTGATGGAGCTTTCTTTCTGCGTCTCCAACAGAGATATGAATTATCTGTCAGGAGTGCAGGAAGTCATATGATTTTTGTTCAATCGCAGTAGTTTTATGTCTTAAGTTGTAGGGGAAGGTATGAGTATTTTCACATATCTGTGATCAATGGTTCTCCTCAATTTCTTAGTTTAGATCGGTTTCCCCCCCAAAAAATTCCCTTCCTAGGTTCTGAACCATCAGGTAGAGTTTTAATCAAACTTTGAAATAACTTGGCAATCAACTTATTTGACGGAGATTCTTTAAGTATTTTTTCTATGATATAGGCCTTAGGTTTATCCACATTTTGTTGAAGTGATTTAATAAGATTTCTGAATTGTAAGAATTTGTCACGTTCTGACCATAGTTCTTTTGGTTTTGTCTTTGTTTTAGTGTAGTCAGGGCGTGAGTTGGGTGGGTTATCTATATGTTGTGTTTCTATGTTGGGTTTGTTGTATGGCCTGATAGGGTTCTCAATCAGAGGCAGGTGTTTGTCATTGTCTCTGATTGGGAACCATATTTAGGTAGCCTGTTTTGTGTTGGGGTTTGTGGGTGGTTGTCTTCTGTCTTTGTGTTCTCTGCACCAGATAGGACTGTTTCGGTTTTGCCACATTTGTTATTTTGTATTTTGTGTAGTGTTCACGTTATCGTCTTTTATTAAACATGTTGAACACGAACTACGCTGCGTCTTGGTCCGATCCCTGATACACCTCCTCTTCAGACGAAGAGGAGGAAGGCTGTCGTTACAGAATTTTAAGAAATCGGGTGTTGGATAACCCACGTTTTTTTAATTTCTTGTAATCGATTGAATGACAGTAGAGATTCATTATAGTACACATGATCAAAATTCACGATGCCACTTTGGAACAAGGACTTTAAATGATGTTGTCATTATACACTGGAGGTAAGATGGGTAATTACAAACAGGGTTGCCAGGCGATATTGGTTCTTGCCTCCTCATGAATTCATGTACATTTCCCCAAATACAAATGGAATTGAGTTTACAAAACATTAAGAACACCTTCCTAATATTGAGTTGCACCCCTTTTGCTCTCAGAACAGCTTCAATTCGTCGGGTCATGGACTCTACAAGGTGTTGAAAGAGTTCCACAGGGATGCTGGTCCATGTTAACTCCAACGCTTCCCCCAGTTGTGTCAAGTTGGCTGGATGTCCTTTGGGTGGTGGACCATTCTTGATACACACAGGAAACATTTGAGTGTGAAAAACTAAGCAGTTTTTGCAGTTCAAAGGCACTTAAATCTTTTGTCTTGCCAATTCACCCTCTGAATGGCACACTATAGGGCTGTGACGGTCATGACATTTTGTCAGCAGGTGATTGTCGTGCAAATAACCGCTGGTCTCTCGGTAATTGACATTTAATTAACATAAAACATGTTCAGCATCTCCTGCATAGCTTACAAGCCACTGATGCAGACCTTTGGAACATCTACATGTATTAAATCCATATAATATAGCCTACACCATCACAATAAATCCATTATTTATTTTAGACAGGTCTAAAGAAACATGATATGAAGAAAATGTAGTCTATTTCAGAAGAACAGAATAGCTTCCTCTGAGTTGTCGTTATGTTAGGCCCTGATCTGGCTTTGCCGTATGGCTGCGGGCAATACTGAACAGAAATATAAAACAATATGTAATGTTTCATGTGCTGAAATAAAAGATCCCAGAAATGTTCCATACGCACAAAAATAATGATCATTACATAGGTACACCTTGTGCTAGGGGACAATAAAAGGCCACTCTAAAATGTTATCACACAACATAATGCCACAGATGTCTCAAGTTTTGAGGGAGCGTGCAATTGGCATGCTGACAGCAGGAATGTCCACCAGAGCTGTTGACAGAAAATGTAATGTTCATTTCTCTACCATAAGCCGCCTTCAACGTCGTTTGAAAGAATTTGGCAATACATCCAACCAGCCACACAAGCGCAGACCATATGTAACCACGCCAGCCCAGGACCTCTACATCTGGCTTCTTCACCTGCAGGATCGTCTGGGACCAACCACCCAGACAGCTGATGAAACTGAGGAGTATTTCTGTCTGTAATAAAGCCCTTTTGTGGGGTAAGAATTATTCTGATTGGCTGGGCCTGGCTCCCCAGTAGGTGGGCCTGGCTTTCAAGTGGGTGGGCCTATGCCCTCCCAGGCCCACCCATGGCTGCGGACCTGCCCAGTCATGTGTATTCCATAGATTAGGGCCAAATTAATTAATTTCTGTAACTCAGTAAAATCGTTGAAATTGATGCATGTTGTGTTTATATTTTTGTTCAGTATAGTTCATTTAGCAGATGAGATATTCTGTTGCATTATTTGATCTTATTATGTTATAGTATAAAGAATAAAATTAAACAAAATCTGAATAAAATAGAAATGATAGATGTTGATCACCACCAATCTCTATGCCCTGGATAAAACCATGAGTTGTGATTATTGATGCTAAAGAAAGGAAATAACAGAACAGTCATCCCTGTCTTGTCCCTCTGGATAAATGATTCAAAGATCTGTCCGTTTATTTATACAGATGTTTTGGGGGATTTGTACGGCAGCGGCAGGTAGCCTAGTGGTTAAGAGCGTTGGGCCCAGTAAACCGGAAGGTCGCTGGTTTGAATCCCTGAGCCGACCAGGTGAAGAATCTATCGATGTGCCCTTGAGCAAGACACTTAACCCTAATTGCTCCTGTAAATCGCTCTGGATAAGATCATCTGCTAAATGACTACAATGTTCAGTAGGGTAGGATAGAACATAGTAGGGTAGAATAGGGTAGGGTAGAATATAGTAGGGTAGAATAGGGTAGGGTAGAATATAGTAGGGTAGAATAGGGTAGGGTAGAATATAGTAGGGTAGGGTAGGGTAGAATATAGTAGGGTAGGGTAGAATAGGGTAGGGTAGGGTAAAAATAGGGTAGGATAGAATATAGTAGGGTAGGATAGAATAGGGTTGAGTGGAATAGAGTAGGGTAGAGTAGGGTTAAATAGAGTAGAGTAGGGTAGGGTTGAGTGGTAGTGTGGTGTAGAGTTGAGTAGGGTAGAGTAGAGTAGGGTTGGGTTGAGTGGTAGTGTGGTGTAGAGTTGAGTAGGGTAGAGTGTAGGGTAGAGTAGAGTAGGGTTGGGTTGAGTGGTAGTGTGGTATAGAGTTGAGTAGGGTAGAGTGGTAGTGGGCGGGGCGTCTCACCTTGCCATATTTCTGAGCGTAGGAGCCTGTCAGCAGAGAGTGGAACACTATGATGGTCTCATCTAGATCCCAGACAAACACCCTCTGGAAAGAGAGGGGGGAGAGAGAGGGGGGAGAGAGAGGGGAGGGAGAGGGGGAGAGAGAGGGGAGGGAGAGATGAGAGAGAGAGAGATGGGGGAGAGAGAGAGAGAAGGGGGAGAAAGAGGGGGGGAGAGAGGGAAAGATGAAGGGGAGAGAGAGAGAGAGAGAAAGAGGGGAGTATTCAGCATCATGTGACAATGCTAATAATTGTGTGTGTGTGTGTGTGTGTGTGTGTGTGTGTGTGTGTGTGTGTGTGTGTGTGTGTGTGTGTGTGTGTGTGTGTGTGTGTGTGTCAGTGGATACCTCCAGGTCACTGTCGGGGGGCGGTGAGGGGTTGTTCTTGCGGCCCCTCCCCCTGGCTTTAGCTCCTCCCCCACTCCGACAGCCACGATCATCCAGTTCCTTCATGGGGCTCTGCACCGTGTCCTCTACACACACACACACACACACACACACACACACACACACACACACACACACACACACACACACACACACACACACACACACACACACACACACACACACACACACACACACCCCCCAAATGTAAAGGCTCACAACGTGTTCAGACAGGGGTCAGATCTCTGTAACTGACTGCATCTTTATCAACACCCAAATCGAATAAGGACCGACCGACCGACCGACCGTCCGTCCGTCCGTAATTCCATAAGTGTGTAATTCCATACGTGTGTGGTGATTGGCTGGGGCGTACCTGGTTGGAGCTCATTGGCCTGTACTGTCATGACGGGGTTGGAGTCTTGCAGCTGATAGGCCGACGAGGAGCCGGTTCCATCCATGCTATTGGACGTCATGTAGGTTCCGTAGGTGGAGGCGGAGTAATACTGGGCGTACTGGTTTTGGCCAAACGTTGTGTACGATGGATAGTCCTGTAAACAACACAAACAAACAAACAGACAGTAAACAACAACACAACATAACAACCTCTCCCTCAACTACAGCAAGACAAAGGAGCTGATGGTGGACTACAGGAAAAGGCGGGCCAAACAGGCCCCCATTAACATCGACGGGGCTGTATTGGAGCGGGTCGAGAGTTTCAAGTTCCTTGGTGTCCACATCACCAACAAACTATCACGGTCCAAACACACCAAGACAGTTGTGAAGAGGGCATGACAACACATTTTCCCCCTCAGGAGACTGAAAAGATTTGGCATGGGTCCTCAGATCCTCAAAAAGTTCTACAGCTGCACCATCGAGAGAATCATGACCGGTTGGTATGGTAACTGCTCGGCATCTGACCGTAAGGCGCTACAGAGGGTAGTGCGTACGGCCCAGTACATCACTGGGGCCAAGCTTCCTGCCATTCAGGACCTACAGTTGAAGTCAGAAGTTTACATACACCTTAGCCAAATACATTTAAACTCTGTTTTTCATAATTCCTGACATTTAATCCTAGTAACAATTCCCTGTCTTAGGTCAGTTAGGATCACCACTTTATTTTAAGAATGTGAAATGTCAGAATAATCGTAGGGAGAATGATTTATTTCAGCTTTTATTTCTTTCATCACATTCCAAGTGGGTCAGAAGTTTACATACACTCAATTAGTATTTGGTAGCATTGCCTTTAAATTGTTTAACTTGGGTCAAACATTTCAGGTAGCCTTCCACAAGCTTCCCACAATAAGTTGGGTGAATTTTGGCCCATTCCTCCTGACAGAGCTGGTGTAACTGAGGCAGGTTTGTCGGCCTCCTTGCTCACACACGCTTTTTCTGTTCTGCCCACAAATTTTCTATAGGATTGAGGTCAAGGCTTTGGGTGACCACTCCAATACCTTGACTTTGTTGTCCTTAAGCCATTTTGCCACAACTTTGGAAGTATGCTTGGGGTCATTGTCCATTTGGAAGACCCATTTGCGACCAGCTGTAACTTCCTGACTGATGTCTTGAAATGTTGCTTCAATATATCCACATCATTGTCCTTTCTCATGATGCCATCTAGTTTGTGAAGTGCACCAGTCCCTCCTGCAGCAAAGCACCCCCACAACATGATGCTGCCATCCCCGTGCTTCACGGTTGGGATGTTCTTTGGCTTGCAAGCCTCCCCCTTTTCCCTCCAAACATAACGATGGTCATTATGGCCAAACAGTTCTATTTTGTTTCATCAGACCAGAGAACATTTCTCAAAAAAGTACGATCTTTGTCCTCATGTGCAGTTGCAAACCGCAGTCTGGTGTTTTAATTGTGGTTTTGGAACAGTGGCTTTTTCCTTGCTGTGCGGCCTTTCAGGTTATGTCGATATATGCTGCAGTAGTTTATGTGTCGGGGGGCTAGGGTCAGTTGGTTATATCTGGAGTACTTCTCCTGTCTTATCCAGTGTCCTGTGTGAATTTAAGTATGCTCTCTAATTCTCTCCTTCTCTCTTTCTTTCTCTCTCTCGGAGAACCTGAGCCCTAGGACCATACGTCAGGACTACCGGGCATGATGACTCCTTGCTGTCCCCAGTCCACCTGGCCTTGCTGCTGTTCCAGTTTCAACTGTTCTGCCTGCGGTTATGGAACCCCTACTTGTCCCAGACCTGCTGCTTTCAACTCTTAATGATCGGCTATGAAAAGCCAACTGACATTTATTCCTGATTATTATTTGACCATGCTTGTCATTTATGAACATTTTGAAAATCTTGGCTCTCTCTAATTCTCTCCTTCTCTCTTTCTTTCTCTCTCTCGGAGGACCTGAGCCCTAGGACCATACGTCAGGACTACCGGGCATGATGACTCCTTGCTGTCCCCAGTCCACCTGGCCTTGCTGCTATTCCAGTTTCAACTGTTCTGCCTGCGGTTATGGAACCCCTACCTGTCCCAGACCTGCTGTTTTCAACTCTTAATGATCGGCTATGAAAAGCCAACTGACATTTATTCCTGATTATTATTTGACCATGCTTGTTATTTATGAACATTTTGAACATCTTGGCCATGTTCTGTTATAATCTCCACCCGGCACAGCCAGAAGAGGACTGGCCACCCCTCATAGCCTGGTTCCTCTCTAGGTTTCTTCCTAGGTTTTGGCCTTTCTAGGGAGTTTTTCCTAGCCACCGTGCTTCTACACCTGCATTGCTTGCTGTTTGGGGTTTTAGGCTGGGTTTCTGTACAGCACTTCGAGATATTAGCTGATGTACGAAGGGCTATATAAACTAAACTTGATATAGGACTCGTTTTACTGTGGATATAGATACATTTGTACCTGTTTCCTCCAGCATCTTCACAAGGTCCTTTGCTGTTGTTCTGGGATTGATTTTCAGTACGTTCATCTCTAGGAGATAGAACGCGTCTCCTTCCTGAGCGGTATGACGGCTGCGTGGTCCCATGGTGTTTATACTTGCGTACTATTGTTTGTACAGATGAACGTGGTACCTTCAGGCGTTTGGAAATTGCTCCCAAGGATGAACCAGACTTTTTTTTCTAAGGTCTTGGCTGATTTCTTTTGATTTCCCCATGATATCAAGCAAAGAGGCACTGAGTTTGAAGGTAGGCCTTGAAATACATCCACAGATACACCTCCAATTGACTCAAATGATGTAAATTAGCCTATCAGAAGCTTCTAAAGCCATAACATAATTTTCTGGAATTTTCCAAGCTGTTTAAAGGCACAGTCACCTTAATGTATGTAAACTTCTGACCCACTGGAATTGTGATACAGTGAATTATATGTGAAATAATCCATCTGTAAACAATTGTTGGAAAAATTACTTGTGTCATGCACAAAGTAGATGTCCTAACCGACTTGCCAAAACTATAGTTTGTTAACATGAAATTTGTGTAGTGGTTGAAAATCGAGTTTTAATGACTCCAACCTAAGTGTTTGTAAACTTCCGACTTCAACTGTAAGTAATACTGCAAAAAATGTGGCAAAAAAAAGAAGAAAAAAAAAAGAAGAAGAAATGAACTGAATACAAAGTGTTATGTTTAGGGTAAATCCAACACACATCACTGAGTACCACTCTTCATATTTTTAAGCATGGTGGGGGCTGCATCATGTTATGGGTATGCTTGTCATTGGCAAGAACTGGGGAGTTTTTCAGGATACAAATGAAATGTAGTGGAGCTAAGCACAGGCCAAACCCTAGAGGAAAACCTGGTTCAGTCTGCTATCTAACAGACACTGGGAGATTATTTCAACTCTCAGCAGGACAATAACCTAAAACACAAGACCAAATCTACACTGGAGTTGCTTACTAAGAAGACAGTGAATGTTCCTGAGTGGCTGAGTTACAGTTTTGACTTAAATCGACTTGAAAATCTGTGGCAAGACCTGAAATCGGTTGTCTAACAATTATCAATAACCAATTAGACAGAGCTTGAAGAATTTCAAAAAGAATAACGGTCAAATGTTATACAATCCAGGTGTGGAAAGCTCTTAGACATTTACCCCGAAAGACTCAGCTCAGGGTTGTGAAAACTTATGTAAATTAGATATTTCTGTATTTCATTTTCAATACATTTGAAAAAAATGTCTAAAAACATGTTTCACTTTGATCATTATTGTTCACGACTTCCACCGAAGTCGGCTCCTCTCCTTGTTCGGGCGGCGTTCGGCGATCGACGTCACCGGCTTTCTAGCCATCGCCGCTCCATTTCTCATATATCCATTTGTTTTGTCTTGTTCCATTACGCACCTGGTTTTCATTCCATAATCACACAGAATGTATTTAGTCCTCTGTTCCCCACCATGTCTTTGTGTGTAATTGTTTATTGTTATGTGGATTTTGTCAGGCGCCATACTTTTGCAAGGTTCCGTGTTTTTTGGCATGTTATTGTTCCTATGTCATTTTTGGACCGGAATTAATGTGCTCCTGTTTATTACACTCTGCTCTCCTGCACCTGACTTCCTGCACCTGACTTCCTGCACCTGACTTCCTGCACTTCGCCTCCCATACACACCCCTGACAATTATGGGATATTGTCTGTAGATGGGAGAGATAAAACATATATTTAATCTGATTTTCAATTCAGGCTGTAACACAACAAAATGTGGAATAAATCAAGGGGTGTGAATACTTTCTGAGGGCCTACTATGCGATGCTACTATATTCAGTTCTGGTATGTAACATGTAAATTAATCATTATCATAGTCTTAACATTAGAGCATCGGCGGAGAAGGACGCTGCTTTCAAAACACTAGCAGAGAAAGCAAGGAGAGAATTCAACTCAACAACAAAAAACAATACACAAACTTAACCCCGTATCAAAAAATCTGTATTGGATATGTATTTATTTTATTTGTTATTTATGTATTTTTTATTTCTTCCCTTTAGTATTATATGTGCTATTCTTCTTGTTGTTTCAATATCTACTATTCTTCTTGTTGTTTTAATATCTACTATTCTTAAAGATGTTGTTTTAATATCTACCATTCTTAAATATGTTGTTTTAATATCTACTATTCTTCTTGTTGTTTTAATATCTACTATTCTTCTTGTTGTTTTAATATCTACTATTCTTCTTGTTGTTTTAATATCTACTATTCTTCTTGTTGTTTTAATATCTACCATTCTTAAATATGTTGTTTTAATATATACTATTCTTCTTGTTGTTTTAATATCTACTATTCTTAAAGATGTTGTTTTAATATCTACTATTCTTCTTGTTGTTTTAATATATACTATTCTTATTGTTGTTTTAATATCTACTATTCTTCTTGTTGTTTTAATATCTACTATTCTTCTTGTTGTTTTAATATCTACTATTCTTAAAGATGTTGTTTTAATATCTACTATTCTTCTTGTTGTTTTAATATCTACTATTCTTCTTGTTGTTTTAATATCTACTATTCATCTTGTTGTTTTAATATCTACTATTCTTCCTGTTGTTTTAATATCTACTATTCTTCTTGTTGTTTTAATATCTACTATTCTTCTTGTTGTTTTAATATCTACTATTCTTCTTGTTGTTTTAATATCTACTATTCTTCCTGTTGTTTTAATATCTACTATTCTTCTTGTTGTTTTAATATCTACTATTCTTCTTGTTGTTTTAATATCTACCATTCTTAAATATGTTGTTTTAATATATACTATTCATCTTGTTGTTTTAATATCTACTATTCTTCTTGTTGTTTTAATATCTACTATTCATCTTGTTGTTTTAATATCTACTATTCTTAAAGATGTTGTTTTAATATCTACTATTCTTCTTGTTGTTTTAATATCTACTATTCTTCTTGTTGTTTTAATATCTACTATTCTTCTTGTTGTTTTAATATCTACTATTCTTAAAGATGTTGTTTTAATATCTACTATTCTTCTTGTTGTTTTAATATATACTATTCTTATTGTTGTTTTAATATCTACTATTCTTCTTGTTGTTTTAATATCTACTATTCTTCTTGTTGTTTTAATATCTACTATTCTTAAAGATGTTGTTTTAATATCTACTATTCTTCTTGTTGTTTTAATATCTACTATTCTTCTTGTTGTTTTAATATCTACTATTCATCTTGTTGTTTTAATATCTACTATTCTTCCTGTTGTTTTAATATCTACTATTCTTCTTGTTGTTTTAATATCTACTATTCTTCTTGTTGTTTTAATATCTACTATTCTTCTTGTTGTTTTAATATCTACTATTCTTCTTGTTGTTTTAATATCTACTATTCTTCCTGTTGTTTTAATATCTACTATTCTTCTTGTTGTTTTAATATCTACCATTCTTAAATATGTTGTTTTAATATATACTATTCATCTTGTTGTTTTAATATCTACTATTCTTCTTGTTGTTTTAATATCTACTATTCTTCTTGTTGTTTTAATATCTACTATTCATACAGATGTTGTTTTAATATCTACTATTCTTCTTGTTGTTTTAATATCTACTATTCTTCCTGTTGTTTTAATATCTACTATTATTCTTGTTGTTTTAATATCTGCTATTCTTCTTGTTGTTTTAATATCTACTATTCTTCATGTTGTTTTAATATCTACTATTCTTCCTGTTGTTTTAATATCTACTATTCTTCTTGTTGTTTTAATATCTACTATTCTTCTTGTTGTTTTAATATCTACTATTCTTCTTGTTGTTTTAATATCTACTATTCTTCCTGTTGTTTTAATATCTACTATTCTTCCTGTTGTTTTAATATCTACTATTCTTCTTGTTGTTTTAATATCTACTATTCTTCTTGTTGTTTTAATATCTACTATTCTTCTTGTTGTTTTAATATCTACTATTCTTCCTGTTGTTTTAATATCTACTATTCTTCTTGTTGTTTTAATATCTACTATTCTTCTTGTTGTTTCAATATCTACTATTCTTCTTATTGTTTTAATATCTACTATTCTTAAAGATGTTGTTTTAATATCTACCATTCTTAAATATGTTGTTTTAATATCTACTATTCTTCTTGTTGTTTTAATATCTACTATTCTTCTTGTTGTTTTAATATCTACTATTCTTCTTGTTGTTTTAATATCTACTATTCTTCTTGTTGTTTTAATATCTACCATTCTTAAATATGTTGTTTTAATATATACTATTCTTCTTGTTGTTTTAATATCTACTATTCTTAAAGATGTTGTTTTAATATCTACTATTCTTCTTGTTGTTTTAATATATACTATTCTTATTGTTGTTTTAATATCTACTATTCTTCTTGTTGTTTTAATATCTACTATTCTTCTTGTTGTTTTAATATCTACCATTCTTAAATATGTTGTTTTAATATCTACTATTCTTCTTGTTGTTTTAATATCTACTATTCTTCTTGTTGTTTTAATATCTACTATTCATCTTGTTGTTTTAATATCTACTATTATTCTTGTTGTTTTAATATCTACTATTCTTCTTGTTGTTTTAATATCTACTATTCTTCTTGTTGTTTTAATATCTACTATTCTTCTTGTTGTTTTAATATCTACTATTCTTCTTGTTGTTTTAATATCTACTATTCTTCTTGTTGTTTTAATATCTACTATTCTTCTTGTTGTTTTAATATCTACTATTCTTCTTGTTGTTTTAATATCTACTATTCTTCCTGTTGTTTTAATATCTACTATTCTTCTTGTTGTTTTAATATCTACTATTCTTCTTGTTGTTTTAATATCTACCATTCTTAAATATGTTGTTTTAATATATACTATTCATCTTGTTGTTTTAATATCTACTATTCTTCTTGTTGTTTTAATATCTACTATTCTTCTTGTTGTTTTAATATCTACTATTCATACAGATGTTGTTTTAATATCTACTATTCTTCTTGTTGTTTTAATATCTACTATTCTTCTTGTTGTTTTAATATCTACTATTCTTCCTGTTGTTTTAATATCTACTATTCTTCTTGTTGTTTTAATATCTACTATTCCTCTTGTTGTTTTAATATCTACTATTCTTCTTGTTGTTTTAATATCTACTATTCTTCCTGTTGTTTTAATATCTACTATTCTTCTTGTTGTTTTAATATCTACTATTCTTCTTGTTGTTTTAATATCTACTATTCTTCATGTTGTTTTAATATCTACTATTCTTCATGTTGTTTTAATATCTACTATTCTTCCTGTTGTTTTAATATCTACTATTCTTCTTGTTGTTTTAATATCTACTATTCTTCTTGTTGTTTTAATATCTACTATTCTTCTTGTTGTTTTAATATCTACTATTCTTCCTGTTGTTTTAATATCTACTATTCTTCTTGTAGTTTTAATATCTACTATTCTTCTTGTTGTTTTAATATCTACTATTCTTCTTGTTGTTTTAATATCTACCATTCTTAAATATGTTGTTTTAATATATACTATTCATCTTGTTGTTTTAATATCTACTATTCTTCTTGTTGTTTTAATATCTACTATTCTTCTTGTTGTTTTAATATCTACTATTCATACAGATGTTGTTTTAATATCTACTATTCTTCTTGTTGTTTTAATATCTACTATTCTTCTTGTTGTTTTAATATCTACTATTCTTCCTGTTGTTTTAATATCTACTATTCTTCTTGTTGTTTTAATATCTACTATTCTTCTTGTTGTTTTAATATCTACTATTCTTCTTGTTGTTTTAATATCTACTATTCTTCCTGTTGTTTTAATATCTACTATTCTTCTTGTTGTTTTAATATCTACTATTCTTCTTGTTGTTTCAATATCTACTATTCTTCTTATTGTTTTAATATCTACTATTCTTAAAGATGTTGTTTTAATATCTACCATTCTTAAATATGTTGTTTTAATATCTACTATTCTTCTTGTTGTTTTAATATCTACTATTCTTCTTGTTGTTTTAATATCTACTATTCTTCTTGTTGTTTTAATATCTACTATTCTTCTTGTTGTTTTAATATCTACCATTCTTAAATATGTTGTTTTAATATATACTATTCTTCTTGTTGTTTTAATATCTACTATTCTTAAAGATGTTGTTTTAATATCTACTATTCTTCTTGTTGTTTTAATATATACTATTCTTATTGTTGTTTTAATATCTACTATTCTTCTTGTTGTTTTAATATCTACTATTCTTCTTGTTGTTTTAATATCTACCATTCTTAAATATGTTGTTTTAATATCTACTATTCTTCTTGTTGTTTTAATATCTACTATTCTTCTTGTTGTTTTAATATCTACTATTCATCTTGTTGTTTTAATATCTACTATTATTCTTGTTGTTTTAATATCTACTATTCTTCTTGTTGTTTTAATATCTACTATTCTTCTTGTTGTTTTAATATCTACTATTCTTCTTGTTGTTTTAATATCTACTATTCTTCTTGTTGTTTTAATATCTACTATTCTTCTTGTTGTTTTAATATCTACTATTCTTCTTGTTGTTTTTATTATCTACTATTCTTCCTTGTTGTTTTAATATCTACTATTCTTCCTGTTGTTTTAATATCTACTATTCTTCTTGTTGTTTTAATATCTACTATTCTTCTTGTTGTTTTAATATCTACCATTCTTAATATGTTGTTTTAATATATACTATTCATCTTGTTGTTTTAATATCTACTATTCTTCTTGTTGTTTTAATATCTACTATTCTTCTTGTTGTTTTAATATCTACTATTCATACAGATGTTGTTTTAATATCTACTATTCTTCTTGTTGTTTTAATATCTACTATTCTTCTTGTTGTTTTAATATCTACTATTCTTCCTGTTGTTTTAATATCTACTATTCTTCTTGTTGTTTTAATATCTACTATTCCTCTTGTTGTTTTAATATCTACTATTCTTCTTGTTGTTTTAATATCTACTATTCTTCTTGTTGTTTTAATATCTACTATTCTTCTTGTTGTTTTAATATCTACTATTCTTCATTGTTGTTTTAATATCTACTATTCTTCATGTTGTTTTAATATCTACTATTCTTCATGTTGTTTTAATATCTATTCTTCTTGTTGTTTTAATATCTACTATTCTTCTTGTTGTTTTAATATCTACTATTCTTCTTGTTGTTTTAATATCTACTATTCTTCTTGTAGTTTTAATATCTACTATTCTTCTTGTTGTTTTAATATCTACTATTCTTCTTGTTGTTTTAATATCTACTATTCTTAAAGATGTTGTTTTAATATATACTATTCATCTTGTTGTTTAATATCTACTATTCTTCTTGTTGTTTTAATATCTACTATTCTTCTTGTTGTTTTAATATCTACTATTCATACAGATGTTGTTTTAATATCTACTATTCTTCTTGTTGTTTTAATATCTACTATTCTTCTTGTTGTTTTAATATCTACTATTCTTCCTGTTGTTTTAATATCTACTATTCTTCTTGTTGTTTTAATATCTACTATTCTTCTTGTTGTTTTAATATCTACTATTCTTCTTGTTGTTTTAATATCTACTATTCTTCCTGTTGTTTTAATATCTACTATTCTTCTTGTTGTTTTAATATCTACTATTCTTCTTGTTGTTTCAATATCTACTATTCTTCTTATTGTTTTAATATCTACTATTCTTAAAGATGTTGTTTTAATATCTACATTCTTAAATATGTTGTTTTAATATCTACTATTCTTCTTGTTGTTTTAATATCTACTATTCTTCTTGTTGTTTTAATATCTACTATTCTTCTTGTTGTTTAATATCTACTATTCTTCTTGTTGTTTTAATATCTACCATTCTTAAATATGTTGTTTTAATATATACTATTCTTCTTGTTGTTTTAATATCTACTATTCTTAAAGATGTTGTTTTAATATCTACTATTCTTCTTGTGTTTAATATATAACTATTCTTATTGTTGTTTTAATATCTACTATTCTTCTTGTTGTTTTAATATCTACTATTCTTCTTGTTGTTTTAATATCTACCATTCTTAAATATGTTGTTTTAATATCTACTATTCTTCTTGTTGTTTTAATATCTACTATTCTTCTGTTGTTTTAATATCCTACTATTCATTCTTGTTTGTTTTAATATCTACTATTATTCTTGTTGTTTTAATATCTACTATTCTTCTTGTTGTTTTAATATCTACTATTCTTCTTGTTGTTTAATATCTACTATTCTTCTTGTTGTTTTAATATCTACTATTCTTCTTGTTGTTTAATATCTACTATTCTTCTTGTTGTTTTAATATCTACTATTCTTCTTGTTGTTTAATATCTACTATTCTTCTTGTTGTTTTAATATCTACTAGTCTTCCTGTTGTTTTAATATCTACTATTCTTCTTGTTGTTTTAATATCTACTATTCTTCTTGTTGTTTTAATATCTACCATTCTTAAATATGTTGTTTTAAATATACTATTCATCTTGTTGTTGTTAATATCTACTATTCTTCTTGTTGTTAATATCTACTATTCTTCTTGTTTTAATATCTACTATTCATACAGATGTTGTTTAATATCTACTATTCTTCTTGTTGTTTTACTATACTATTCTTCTTGTTGTTTTAAATACTACATTCTTCTGTTGGTTTTAATATCTACTATTCTTCTTGTTGTTTTAATATCTACTATTCCTCTGTGTTTTAATATCTACTATTCTTCTTGTTGTTTTAATATCTACTATTCTTCCTGTTGTTTAATATCTACTATTCTTCTTGTGTGTTTTAATATCTACTATTCTTCTTGTTGTTTTAATATCTACTATTCTTCATGTTGTTTTAATATCACTATTCTTCATGTTGTTTAATATCTACTATTCTTCCTGTTGTTTTAATATCTACTATTCTTCTTGTTGTTTTAATATCTACTATTCTTCTTGTGTTTTAATATCTACTATTTTCTTGTTGTTTTAATATCTACTATTCTTCCATGTTGTTTTATATCTACTATTCTTCTTGTAGTTTATATCTACTATTCTTCTTGTTGTTTTAATATCTACTATTCTTCTTGTTGTTTTAATATCTACCATTCTTAAATATGTTGTTTTAATATATACTATTCATCTTGTTGTTTTAATATCTACTATTCTTCTTGTTGTTTAATATCTACTATTCTTCTGTTGTTTTAATATCTACTATTCATACAGATGTTGTTTTAATATCTTGTTTGTGTGTGTGTGTGTGTGTGTGTGTGTGTGTGTTGTGTGCAGGCCTATGCTGAATACTGCAGTCAGACCGGCCCTGATATCTTGTGTGTGTGTGTTCGTGTGTGTTTCTGTATGTGTGTTTGGATTTGTGTGTTTGAAGAATTTTAATTATGAGATTTCTTTTGTTTGAATTTGGCGCCCTGCACTTTCACCTGCTGTTGTCATATCATCCCGTTAACTGGATTGCAGCCATAAGAAGTTTAACAGAGATACGAAGAATAAGATCATACATGTAACGTTAGCTAATGAGCCAGCCAGCTAACGTTAGCTAGCTAACAGTACACTTTAACTTGAAATGAACCCACTTTCAAAATTAGAAACGTGTAATATCTGAAAATGTAGCTAGCGGGACTATTTTACCCGTATACATCATAGATGGGAGCGTCTCCTGTCACGGATGCAATGGTTTTGCCTTTAGTTTGAAGATGTAATCCAGAGACAGTTGTTTTCTCCATCTCTTTAGCTATCAGACTCTAATTCCACTGATTTCAAAACTCGGTCCTCCAGAGAGTGGAGAGCGACACTTATGCAGTTCTACTACGCAATATATATATATATATACATTTTAAAAAAAGCCGTGTTAGACAGGATTACCTAGACATACTGACCTGCTCAAATAGACAGAAGCGAGCTATATGGCAGACCAATCCAAACTCATCTCTCGGGATGTTCAGCCCACTTATTATCTCAGCCAATCATGGCTAGCGGGAAGGTTGCTCACTTTTTCTGTGGCTAAACCAACGAGGCTCGGAATTTGAAGTAGTGACCCGTGATATACGCTTAGTTTCCTGAAACGAGTCACATATGGCATCCCCTTCCATATGGGCCCTTGTCTAAAGACCAAATGGCATCCTCTTCCCTACGGGTCTCGTCTAAAGACCAAATGGCATCCTCTACCCTACGGGTCTCGTCTAAAGACCAAATGCCATCCTCTTCCCTACGGGTCTCGTCTAAAGACCAAATGCCATCCTCTTCCCTACGGGTCTCGTCTAAAGACCAAATGGCATCCTCTTCCCTATGGGTCTCGTCTAAAGACCAAATGCCATCCTCTTCCCTACGGGTCTCGTCTAAAGACCAAATGGCATCCTCTTCCCTATGGGTCTCGTCTAAAGACCAAATGGCATCCTCTTCCCTATGGGCCTCGTCTAAAGACCAAATGGCATCCTCTTCCCTATGGGTCTCGTCTAAAGACCAAATGGCATCCTCTTCCCTATGGGCCTCGTCTAAAGACCAAATGCCATCCTCTTCCCTATGGGCCCTCGTCTAAAGACCAAATGCCATCCTCTTCCCTACGGGTCTCGTCTAAAGACCAAATGCCATCCTCTTCCCTACGGGTCTCGTCTAAAGACCAAATGGCATCCTCTTCCCTACGGGTCTCGTCTAAAGACCAAATGGCATCCTCTTCCCTACAGGCCTCGTCTAAAGACCAAATGGCATCCTCTTCCCTATGGGCCTCGTCTAAAGACCAAATGGCATCCTCTTCCCTATGGGTCTCGTCTAAAGACCAAATGGCATCCTCTTCCCTATGGGTCTCGTCTAAAGACCAAATGGCATCCTCTTCCCTAAGGGTCTCGTCTAAAGACAAATGGCATCCTCTTCCCTACGGGTCTCGTCTAAAGACCAAATGGCATCCTCTTCCCTACGGGTCTCGTCTAAAGACCAAATGGCATCCTCTTCCCTACGGGTCTCGTCTAAAGACCAAATGGCATCCTCTTCCCTACGGGTCTCGTCTAAAGACCAAATGGCATCCTCTTCCCTACGGGTCTCGTTAAAGACCAAATGGCATCCTCTTCCCTACGGGTCTCGTCTAAAGACCAAATGGCATCCTCTTCCCTACGGTCTCGTCTAAAGACCAAATGGCATCCTCTTCCCTACGGGTCTCGTCTAAAGACCAAATGGCATCCTCTTCCCTACGGGCCTCGTCTAAAGACCAAATGGCATCCTCTTCCCTACGGGCCTCGTCTAAAGACCAATGGCATCCTCTCCCCTACGGGTCTCGTCTAAAGACCAAATGGCATCCTCTCCCTACGGGTCTCGTCTAAAGACCAAATGGCATCCTCTTCCCTACGGGTCTCGTCTAAAGACCAAATGGCATCCTCTTCCCTACGGGTCTCGTCTAAAGACCAATGGCATCCTCTTCCTACGGGTCTCGTCTAAAGACCAATGGCATCCTCTTCCCTATGGCCTCGTCTAAAGACCAATGGCATCCTCTTCCCTACGGCCTCGTCTAAAGACCAAATGGCATCCTCTTCCCTACGGGCCTCGTCTAAAGACCAAATGGCATCCTCTTCCTACGGGTCTCGTCTAAAGACCAAATGGCATCCTCTTCCCTATGGCCCTCGTCTAAAGACCAATATGGCATCCTCTTCCCTACGGGTCTCGTCTAAAGACCAAATGGCATCCTCTTCCCTATGGGTCTCGTCTAAAGACCAAATGGCATCCTCTTCCCTATGGGCCCTCGTCTAAAGACCAAATGGCATCCTCTTCCCTATGGGTCTCGTCTAAAGACCAAATGGCATCCTCTTCCCTACGGGTCTCGTCTAAAGACCAAATGGCATCCTCTTCCCTATGGGCCCTCGTCTAAAGACCAAATGGCATCCTCTTCCCTACGGGTCTCGTCTAAAGACCAAATGGCATCCTCTTCCCTATGGGTCTCGTCTAAAGACCAAATGGCATCCTCTTCCCTATGGGTCTCGTCTAAAGACCAAATGGCATCCTCTTCCCTACGGGTCTCGTCTAAAGACCAAATGGCATCCTCTTCCCTATGGGCCTCGTCTAAAGACCAAATGGCATCCTCTTCCCTACGGGTCCGTCTAAAGACAAATGGCATCCTCTTCCCTACGGTCTCGTCTAAAGACCAAATGCATCCCTTCCCTAGGGTCTCGTCTAAAGACCAAATGGCACCTCTTCCTACGTCTCGTCTAAAGACCAAATGGCATCCTCTTCCCTACGGGTCTCGTCTAAAGACCAAATGGCATCCTCTTCCCTACGGGTCTCGTCTAAAGACCAAATGCATCCTCTTCCCTACGGGCCCTCGTCTAAAGACCAAATGGCATCCTCTTCCCTACGGGCCCTCGTCTAAAGACCAAATGGCATCCTCTTCCCTACGGGTCTCGTCTAAAGACCAAATGGCATCCTCTTCCCTATGGCTCGTCTAAGACCAAATGGCATCCTCTTCCCTACGGGTCTCGTCTAAAGACCAAATGGCATCCTCTTCCTACGGGTCTCGTCTAAAGACCAAATGGCATCCTCTTCCCTACGGGTCTCGTCTAAAGACCAAATGCCATCCTCTCCCTACGGGTCTCGTCTAAAGACCAAATGGCATCCTCTTCCCTACAGGCCTCGTCTAAAGACCAAATGCCATCCTCTTCCCTATGGGTCTCGTCTAAAGACCAAATGGCATCCTCTTCCCTACGGGCCTCGTCTAAAGACCAAATGGCATCCTCTTCCCTACGGCCCTCGTCTAAAGACCAAATGGCATCCTCTTCCCTACGGGTCTCGTCTAAAGACCAAATGCCATCCTCTACCCTACGGGTCTCGTCTAAAGACCAAATGGCATCCTCTACCCTACGGGTCTCGTCTAAAGACCAAATGGCATCCTCTACCCTACGGGTCTCGTCTAAAGACCAAATGCCATCCTCTTCCCTACGGGCCTCGTCTAAAGACCAAATGGCATCCTCTTCCCACGGGTCTCGTCTAAAACCAAATGCATCCTCTTCCCTATGGGTCTGTCTAAAGACCAAATGCCATCCTCTTCCCTACGGGTCTCGTCTAAAGACCAAATGGCATCCTCTTCCCTATGGGTCTCGTCTAAAGACCAAATGCCATCCTCTTCCTACGGGCTCGTCTAAGACCAAATGGCATCCTCTTCCCTACGGGTCTTGTCTAAAGACCAAATGGCATCCTCTTCCCTACGGGCCTCGTCTAAACCAATGGCATCCTCTTCCCTACGGGTCTCGTCTAAAGACCAAATGCCATCCTCTTCCCTACGGCCCTCGTCTAAAGACCAAATGGCATCCTCTTCCCTACGGGCCTCGTCTAAAGACCAAATGGCATCCTCTTCCCTACGGGTCTCGTCTAAAGACCAAATGGCATCCTCTTCCCTACGGGTCTCGTCTAAAGACCAAATGGCATCCTCTTCCCTACGGGTCTCGTCTAAAGACCAAATGCCATCCTCTTCCCTACGGGTCTCGTCTAAAGACCAAATGGCATCCTCTCCCTACAGCCTCGTCTAAACCCAAATGCCATCCTCTTCCCTATGGGTCTCGTCTAAAGACCAAATGGCATCCTCTTCCCTATGGGCCTCGTCTAAAGACCAAATGGCATCCTCTTCCCTACGGCCCTCGTCTAAAGACCAAATGGCATCCTCTTCCCTACGGGTCTCGTCTAAAGACCAAATGCCATCCTCTTCCCTACGGGCCTCGTCTAAAGACCAAATGGCATCCTCTTCCCTACGGGTCTCGTCTAAAGACCAAATGGCATCCTCTTCCCTATGGGTCTCGTCTAAAGACCAATGCATCCTCTTCCCTACGGTCTCATCCTAAAGACCAAATGGCATCCTCTTCCTTATGGGTCTCGTCTAAAGACCAAATGCCATCCTCTTCCCTACGGGTCTCGTCTAAAGACCAAATGGCATCCTCTTCCCTACGGGTCTTGTCTAAAGACCAAATGGCATCCTCTTCCCTACGGGCCTCGTCTAAAGACCAAATGGCATCCTCTTCCCTACGGGTCTCGTCTAAAGACCAAATGACATCCTCTTCCCTATGGGCCTCGTCTAAAGACCAAATGGCATCCTCTTCCCTACGGGTCTCGTCTAAAGACCAAATGGCATCCTCTTCCCTACGGGTCTCGTCTAAAGACCAAATGGCATCCTCTTCCCTACGGGTCTCGTCTAAAGACCAAATGGCATCCTCTTCCCTACGGGTCTCGTCTAAAGACCAAATGGCATCCTCTTCCCTACGGGTCTCGTCTCATGACCAATTTGCATCCTCTTCCCTACGGGTCTCGTCTAAAGACCAAATCATCCTCTTCCCTACGGGTCTCGTCTAAAGACCAAATGGCATCCTCTTCCCTATGGGCCTCGTCTAAAGACCAAATGGCATCCTCTTCCCTACGGGTCTCGTCTAAAGACCAAATGGCATCCTCTTCCCTATGGGTCTCGTCTAAAGACCAAATGGCATCCTCTTCCCTACGGGTCTCGTCTAAAGACCAAATGGCATCCTCTTCCCTATGGGTCTCGTCTAAAGACCAATGGCATCCTCTTCCTATGGGCCTCGTCTAAAGACCAAATGCCATCCTCTTCCCTACGGGTCTCGTCTAAAGACCAAATGGCATCCCTCCCTATGGGTCTCGTCTAAAGACCAAATGGCATCCTCTTCCCTACGGCCTCGTCTAAAGACCAAATGGCATCCTCTTCCCTACGGGTCTCGTCTAAAGACCAAATGCCATCCTCTTCCTACGGGCCTCGTCTAAAGACCAATGGCATCCTCTTCCCTATGGGCCTCGTCTAAAGCCAAATGGCATCCTCTTCCCTACGGGTCTCGTCTAAAGACCAAATGGCATCCTCTTCCCTACGGGTCTCGTCTAAAGACCAAATGGCATCCTTTTCCCTATGGGTCTCGTCTAAAGACCAAATGCCATCCTCTTCCCTACGGGTCTCGTCTAAAGACCAAATGGCATCCTCTTCCCTATGGGTCTCGTCTAAAGACCAAATGGCATCCTCTTCCCTACAAGCCTCGTCTAAAGACCAAATGGCATCCTCTTCCCTACGGGCCTCGTCTAAAGACCAAATGGCATCCTCTTCCCTACGGGTCTCGTCTAAAGACCAAATGGCATCCTCTTCCCTATGGGTCTCGTCTAAAGACCAAATGCCATCCTCTTCCCTATGGGCCTCGTCTAAAGACCAAATGGCATCCTCTTCCTACGGGTCTCGTCTAAAGACCAAATGGCATCCTCTTCCCTATGGGCCTCGTCTAAAGACCAAATGGCATCCTCTTCCCTACAGGCCTCGTCTAAAGACCAAATGGCATCCTCTTCCCTACGGGCCTCGTCTAAAGACCAAATGGCATCCTCTTCCAAGGGTCTCGTCTAAAGACCAAATGGCATCCTCTTCCCTATGGGCCCTCGTCTAAAGACCAAATGGCATCCTCTTCCCTACGGGTCTCGTCTAAAGACCAAATGGCATCCTCTTCCCTATGGGTCTCGTCTAAAGACCAAATGGCATCCTCTTCCCTATGGGCCCTCGTCTAAAGACCAAATGGCATCCTCTTCCCTATGGGCCCTCGTCTAAAGACCAAATGGCATCCTCTTCCCTACGGGTCTCTCTAAGACCAAATGCATCCTCTTCCCTACGGGTCTCGTCTAAAGACCAAATGGCATCCTCTTCCCTATGGGTCTCGTCTAAAGACCAATGGCATCCTCTTCCCTACGGGTCTCGTCTAAGACCAAATGGCATCCTCTTCCCTATGGGCCTCGTCTAAAGACAAATGGCATCCTCTTCCCTACGGGTCTCGTCTAAAGACCAAATGGCATCCTCTTCCCTACGGGTCTCGTCTAAAGACCAATATGCCATCCTCTCCCTACGGGTCTCGTCTAAAGACCAAATGGCACCCTCTTCCCTATGGGTCTCGTCTAAAGACCAAATGGCATCCTCTTCCCTACGGGTCTCGTCTAAAGACCAAATGGCATCCTCTTCCCTACGGGTCTCGTCTAAAGACCAAATGCCATTCTCTTCCCTACGGCCCTCGTCTAAAGACCAAATGGCATCCTCTTCCCTACGGGCCTCGTCTAAAGACCAAATGCATCCTCTTCCCTACGGGTCTCGTCTAAAGACCAAATGGCATCCTCTTCCCTACGGGCCTCGTCTAAAGACCAAATGGCATCCTCTCCCTACGGGTCTCGTCTAAAGACCAAATGGCATCCTCTTCCCTACGGGTCTCGTCTAAAGACCAAATGGCATCCTCTTCCCTACGGGTCTCGTCTAAAGACCAAATGCCATCCTCTTCCCTACGGGTCTCGTCTAAAGACCAAATGGCATCCTCTTCCCTACAGGCCTCGTCTAAAGACCAAATGCCATCCTCTTCCCTATGGGTCTCGTCTAAAGACCAAATGGCATCCTCTTCCCACGGCCTTGTCTAAAGACCAAATGGCATCCTCTCCCCACGGCCCTCGTCAAAGACCAAATGGCATCCTCTTCCCTACGGGTCTCGTCTAAAGACCAAATGCCATCCTCTACCCTACGGGTCTCGTTTAAAGACCAAATGGCATCCTCTACCCTACGGGTCTCGTCTAAAGACCAAATGGCATCCTCTACCCTACGGGTCTCGTCTAAAGACCAAATGCCATCCTCTTCCCTACGGGCCTCGTCTAAAGACCAAATGGCATCCTCTTCCCTACGGGTCTCGTCTAAAGACCAAATGGCATCCTCTTCCCTATGGGTCTCGTCTAAAGACCAAATGCCATCCTCTTCCCTACGGGTCTCGTCTAAAGACCAAATGGCATCCTCTTCCCTATGGTCTCGTCTAAAGACCAAATGCCATCCTCTTCCCTACGGGTCTCGTCTAAAGACCAAATGGCATCCTCTTCCCTACGGGTCTTGTCTAAAGACCAAATGGCATCCTCTTCCCTACGGGCCTCGTCTAAAGACCAAATGGCATCCTCTTCCCTACGGGTCTCGTCTAAAGACCAAATGCCATCCTCTTCCCTACGGCCCTCGTCTAAAGACCAAATGGCATCCTCTTCCCTACGGGCCTCGTCTAAAGACCAAATGGCATCCTCTTCCCTACGGGTCTCGTCTAAAGACCAAATGGCATCCTCTTCCCTACGGTCTCGTCTAAAGACCAAATGGCATCCTCTTCCTACGGGTCTCGTCTAAGACCAATGCCATCCTCTCCCTACGGTCTCGTCTAAAGACCAAATGGCATCCTCTTCCCTACGGGCCTCGTCTAAAGACCAAATGGCATCCTCTTCCCTACGGGTCTCGTCTAAAGACCAAATGGCATCCTCTTCCCTATGGGCCTCGTCTAAAGACCAAATGGCATCCTCTTCCCTACGGCCCTCGTCTAAAGACCAAATGGCATCCTCTTCCCTACGGGTCTCGTCTAAAGACCAAATGCCATCCTCTACCCTACGGGTCTCGTCTAAAGACCAAATGGCATCCTCTACCCTACGGGTCTCGTCTAAAGACCAAATGGCATCCTCTACCCTACGGGTCTCGTCTAAAGACCAAATGCCATCCTCTTCCCTACGGGCCTCGTCTAAAGACAAATGGCATCCTCTTCCCTACGGGTCTCGTCTAAAGACCAAATGGCATCCTCTTCCCTATGGGTCTCGTCTAAAGACCAAATGCCATCCTCTTCCCTACGGGTCTCGTCTAAAGACCAAATGGCATCCTCTTCCTTATGGGTCTCGTCTAAAGACCAAATGCCATCCTCTTCCCTACGGGTCTCGTCTAAAGACCAAATGGCATCCTCTTCCCTACGGGTCTTGTCTAAAGACCAAATGGCATCCTCTTCCCTACGGCCCTCGTCTAAAGACCAAATGGCATCCTCTTCCCTACGGGTCTCGTCTAAAGACCAAATGACATCCTCTTCCCTATGGGCCTCGTCTAAAGACCAAATGGCATCCTCTTCCCTACGGGTCTCGTCTAAAGACCAAATGGCATCCTCTTCCCTACGGGTCCTCGTCTAAAGACCAAATGGCATCCTCTTCCCTACGGGTCTCGTCTAAAGACCAAATGGCATCCTCTTCCCTACGGGTCTCGTCTAAAGACCAAGGCATCCTCTTCCCTACGGGTCTCGTCTCATGACCAATTTGCATCCTCTTCCCTACGGGTCTCGTCTAAAGACCAAATGGCATCCTCTTCCCTACGGGTCTCGTCTAAAGACCAAATGGCATCCTCTTCCCTACGGGTCTCGTCTAAAGACCAAATGGCATCCTCTTCCCTATGGGTCTCGTCTAAAGACCAAATGGCATCCTCTTCCCTACGGTCTCGTCTAAAGACCAAATGGCATCCTCTTCCCTATGGGTCTCGTCTAAAGACCAAATGGCATCCTCTTCCCTATGGGCCTGTCTAAAGCCCAAATGCCATCCTCTTCCCTACGGTCTCGTCTAAAGACCAAATGGCATCCTCTTCCCTATGGGTCTCGTCTAAAGACCAAATGGCATCCTCTTCCCTACGGGTCTCGTCTAAAGACCAAATGGCATCCTCTTCCCTATGGGTCTCGTCTAAAGACCAAATGCCATCCTCTTCCCTATGGGCCTCGTCTAAAGACCAAATGGCATCCTCTTCCCTACGGGTCTCGTCTAAAGACCAAATGGCATCCTCTTCCCTATGGGCCTCGTCTAAAGACCAAATGGCATCCTCTTCCCTACAGGCCTCGTCTAAAGACCAAATGGCATCCTCTTCCCTACGGGCCTCGTCTAAAGACCAAATGGCATCCTCTTCCCTACGGGTCTCGTCTAAAGACCAAATGGCATCCTCTTCCCTATGGGCCCTCGTCTAAAGACCAAATGGCATCCTCTTCCTACGGGTCTCGTCTAAAGACCAAATGGCATCCTCTCCCTATGGGTCTCGTCTAAAGACCAAATGGCATCCTCTTCCCTATGGGCCCTCGTCTAAAGACCAAATGGCATCTCTTCCCTATGGGCCCTCGTCTAAAACCAAATGGCATCACTCTCCTCTTCCCTACGGGTCTCGTCTAAAGACCAATGGCATCCTCTTCCCTACGGGTCTCGTCTAAAGACCAAATGGCATCCTCTTCCCTATGGGTCTCGTCTAAAGACCAAATGGCATCCTCTTCCCACGGGTCTCGTCTAGGACCAAATGGCCATCCTCTTCCTATGGGCCTCGTCTAAAGACCAAATGGCATCCTCTTCCCTACGGGTCTCGTCTAAAGACCAAATGGCATCCTCTTCCCTACGGGTCTCGTCTAAAGACCAAATCCAGCCTCCTTCCCTACGGTCTCGTCTAAAGACCAAATGGCACCCTCTTCCCTATGGGTTCTCGTCTAAAGACAAAATGGCATCCTCTTCCCTACGGGTCTCGTCTAAAGCCAAATGGCATCCTCTTCCCTACGGGTCTCGTCTAAAGACCAATGCCATCCTCTTCCCTACGGTCCCTCGTCTAAAGACCAATGGCATCCTCTTCCCTACGGGCCTCGTCTAAAGACGCAAATGGCATCCTCTTCCCTACGGTCCCCTCGTCTAAGACCAAATGGCAATCCTCTTCCCTACGGGTCCTCGTCTAAAGACCAAATGGCATCCTCTTCCCTACGGTCTCGTCTAAAGACCAAATGGCATCCTCTTCCCTACGGGTCTCGTCTAAAGACCAAATGGCCATCCTCTTCCCTACGGGTCTCGTCTAAAGACCAATGCCATCCTCTTCCCTATCGGGTCTCGTCTAAAGACCAAATGGCATCCTCTTCCCTACAGGCCTCGTCTAAACCAAATGCCATCCTCTTCCCTATGGGTCTCGTCTAAAGACCAAATGGCATCCTCTTCCCTACGGGCCCTCGTCTAAAGACCAAATGGCATCCTCTTCCCTACGGGCCTCGTCTAAAGACCAATGGCATCCTCTCCCTACGGGTCTCGTCTAAAGACCAAATGCCATCCTCTACCCTACGGGTCCTCGTTAAGACCAAATGGCATCCTCTACCCTACGGGTCTCGTCTAAAGACCAAATGGCATCCTCTACCCTACGGGTCTCGTCTAAAGACCAAATGCCATCCTCTTCCCTACGGGCCTCGTCTAAAGACCAAATGGCATCCTCTTCCCTACGGGTCTCGTCTAAAGACCAAATGGCATCCTCCTCCCCTACTGGTGCTCGGTCTAAAGACCAAATGATGCCATCCTCTTCCTACGGTCTTCGCTATAAGACCAAATGGCATCCTCTTCCCTATCGGGTCTCGTCTAAAGCCAAATGCCATCCTCTTCCTACGGGTCTCGTCTAAAGACCAAATGGCATCCTCTTCCCTACGGGTCTTGTCTAAAGACCAAATGGCATCCTCTTCCCTACGGGTCGTAATCAGAGGCATCCTCGAGGTACCGACTCGGCCTCGTCTAAAGACCAAATGGCATCCTCTTCCCTACGGCGTCGCGTCTACAAAGACCAAAGTTCGATCCTCTTTCCTCGCTCCTTCTAAAGCAATGGCATCCCTGGCTCAATGGAGCCTGTCTAAAGACGGGCAAAATGGCACTCCCGCAGGGCTCCTTCGAGCGCTAATGGCTTCTTCCAGGGTCTTAAGACCAATCATCGCTTACCGGGTCTCTACTAAGAAGACCGCAATGGGCAATCCTCTATTCCCCTCACGGATCTTCGTCTCAATAGACCAAATGGCATCCTCTCCCTACTGGGGGTGCTGCGTTAATAGACCAAATGCATCCTTTCCCTCACGGGCCTCGTCTAAGACCAAATCGGCATACCTTCTTCCCTATCGGGTCTCACGTCTGATAAGACGTGCAAAATGGGCATCCTCTTTCTGCCCCTAGCAGGCC
>NC_052330.1:37610631-37623131 GCF_016432855.1 Salvelinus namaycush
TAAAAACAACAAGGGAAAGAATAGTAGATATTAAAACAACAAGAAGAATAGTAGATATTTAAAACAAACAAGTAGGAATAGTAGAATTAAAACAACAAGAAGAATAGTAGATATTAAAACACAAGAAGATAGTAGATATTAAAACAACAAGAAGAATAGTAGATATTAAACAACAAGATAAGAATTAGTAGATATTAAAACAACAGAGAATAGTAGATAATTAAAACAACAGAGAAATAGTAGATATTAAAACAACAAAGATGAATAGTAGATATTAAAACAACAAGAGAATAGTAGATATTAAAACACAAGAAGAATAGTAGATATTAAAAACAACAGAAGAATAGTAGATATTAAAACAACATTAAAGAATAGTAGATATTAAAACAACAGTAAGAATAGTAGATATTAAAACAACAAGAAGATAGTAGATATTAAAAACAAACAAGAAGAATAGTAGATATTAAAACAACAAGAGAATAGTAGATATTAAAACAACAAGAAGAATAGTAGATATTAAAACAACAAGAAAGAATAGTAGATATTAAAACAACAGAAGAACAATAGAGATATTAAAACAACAAGAAGAATAGTAGATATTAAAACAACAAAGAGAATAGTAGATATAAAATTAAAAAAACAACAAGAAGAATAGTAGATATTAAAACAACATCTTTAAGAAAAGTAGGATATGTAAAACAAACAAGAAGAATAGTTTACACACGCACCACATACACACGCACACACACACACACACACACACACACACACACACACACACACACACACACACACACACACACACACACACACACACACACACACACACACAGTATATATACACTCACACACAGTATATACACACACACACACACAGTACATACACACTCACACACACATACCGAAACGCACACTAACACACACCAACAAGATATCAGGGCCGGTCTGACTGCAGTATTCAGCGTTTGTCCATAAACATCCAGTTTTAACAGGTAAGTTTAGTCAATCATTCCAAACGGTTAACCTCTTTGGGCTCAAGGGGCAGTATTGAGTAGCCAGATAAAAGGTGCCCATTTCAAAAAGGCCTCGTACTCAATTCTTGCTCGTACAATATGCATATTATTATTACTATTGGATAGAAAACACTCTCTAGTTTCTAAAACCGTTTGAATTATATCTGTGGGTGAAACAGAACTGGACTTAGAGCAATTTTCCTATGTGTATGTCAGAATGCAGAATTTTGCTGGCTGTTCTGAGAGCTGTGTATTAATTTGCCTGTCCTCTATTGGTTGAGATGCACTGCATACGCCTTCCACTGGGTGTCAGCGAATAGGGAGAGTTGAAATGGAGTTTCTACGTAGGTCCCAAAGGTTATAAATTGCTTGGAACCGAAGTGTCCCATCTTTCCACTCTTCGCTCTGACGCAGGAAGGGTCTTGGCATGTCATTTTAGAAGCTCCCGTATTAGCTCCTAGATATATCCGGCTCTGTTTTTATTCGATATAGGTGTTGAAGACATCGTAATGTTGTTATTTTAAACCGAATTATATCAGTTTATGTCAGTATATTGCGATTTTCGGGTATTTATTTTCGTGACGTTTTAGGAAGTTGGGTATCTCTGGCCCACATGGCTATTGTTTACAGCTAATTGCAACGTTGAAGACGACGTTCTCCAACCTAGCAACGATTCTTTTGGACAAAGGACACATTTCCCAAGATTCTGATGGGAGTTCATCTAAAAGTAAGAACTATTTATGCTGATAATTCATTGTTCTGTTGAAAAATGTCAAATGCATAAGACGCCATTTCCTGCAGTGTAGCCTTGCGTTATCGCAGCCTGTATTGCGCAGTAAGGTTAATTTTAAAAATGTAATTCAGCGATTGCATTAAGAACTAATTTGTCTTTCAATTGCTGTCCAACCTGTATTTTTTTAGTCAAGTTTATGAATAGTATTCGATAAGAAAAGGTGCCTTTACAAGATGGCGCCGGACAGATTGCTTGACGTTATGGACACTATTCTCATTGTCTAAGCACGATTTGTGCCGCTAAATATGCACATTTTCGAACAAACTCTATATGCATTGTGTAATATGATGTTACAGGACTGTCATCTGAAGAATTCTGAGAAGGTTAGTGAAACAATTAATATATTTTGGTGGTTTATACGTTATAGCTATTTTTGCCTTGAATCAATGCTGTTGTTATGTTTGCTATTGTGCTAAGCTAATATAACGCTATATTGTGTTTTCGCTGTAAAACACTTGATAAATCGGAAATATTGTCTGGAATCACAAGATGCCTGTCTTTCAATTGCTGTACACTATGTATTTTTCAGAAATGTTTTATGATGAGTATTTAGTTATTTGGCGTTGGTGTCTGTAATTTTTCTGTCTGCTTTCGGTGCAATTTCTGACTGTAGCTGCAATGTAAACTATGATTTATACCTGAAATATGCACATTTTTCTAACAAAACATATGCTATACAATAAATATGTTATCAGACTGTCATCTGATGAAGTTGTTTCTTGGTTAGTGGCTATTTATATCTTTATTTGGTCGAATTTGTGATAGCTACTGATGTAGTAAAAAACTGATGGAGTAAAAATAGTGGTGTCTTTTGCTAACGTGGTTAGCTAATAGATTTACATATTGTGTCTTCCCTGTAAAACATTTAAAAAATCGGACATGTTGGCTTGATTCACAAGATGTGTACCTTTCATCTGGTGTCTTGGACTTGTTAATGTGTGAAAGTTAAATATTTAAAAAAAATATATTTTGAATTTCGCGCCCTGCACTTTGAGCTGGCTGTTGTCATAAGTGTACCGACGTCGGGCTTGCACGCCAAACAGGTTAAAGTAAGGGCTAAGGTTAAGGTAAGGGCTAAGGTTAAGGTAGGGGCTAAGGTTTGGCCTACAAGCTCTCAAAGTCTCATGTTAGAATTAGACGTTCTTCCATGGTTCTCAAACGTCAAATTTCGAAAATGTATCCAAACATCAAATTTCGTAAAACTTGTTCCAAACGTCAAATTTCGATAGTGTTTAAGGTTAAGTTTATGCATTACCTCAGAATGGTTGATGTTCGGGTAAATGTTTGGGCTTAAAACAAACATACCAAAAACAACTTTCTATCGCTGGATTCAAACATGCAACCTTCAGAATCAGAGGCAGATGCTTACGGCCATCCGCCATCCCTGCCCATAACAACCTAGCATAACCCAAACCTACTAGAACGTAATGCTCATCGTTGCCCCTAGTGGCTGGTAGGGGCCTGAGGACACACAGTGTGTTGTGAAATCTGTTATGAATGTATTGTAATGTTTTTATAATTGTATAAGTGCCTTAATTTTTCCGGAGCCTAGGAAGAGTCAACAGCTAAATAATAAAAATAAATACAAATAATTACAAATACGAATATTGACATCCTGGGGACATGGACGAACGTCGAATACTGCAATGGATCTGGTGTGACCTGACTGTACACACGCACGCACACGCACGCACACACACACACACACACACACACACACACACACACACTAGAAGGATTATTTATTTTATTTATTTATTTGTCCTCTGGGTTTATCTATTTGATAGCTGCGAGAAGCACTCTGAGTAGTGAAGACGTCAAAACTATGAAATAACAAATATGGAATCATGTAGTAACCAAAAAAGTGTTAAACAAATCAAAGTATATTATATATTTGAAATATAGAATAGAATGTTTTATACATGAAGCTGGTTTGAGCGAATGCCAAGAGTGTGCAAAGCTGTCATCAAGGCAAAGGGTGGCTACTTTGAAGAATCTCAAATACAAAAATATATTTTAATTTGTTTAACACTTTTTTGGTTACTACATGATTCCATATGTGTTATTTCATAGTTTTGATGTTTTCACTATTATTCTACAATGTAGAAAGTAGTAAAAAATAAAGAAAAACCCTTGAATGAGTAGATGTGTCCACACTTTTGACTGGTACTGTATATTTACAAAAAACTATATGGGGGATTAGAAATGATGCAGACAATTACATTGATAGAAGCTACAATCTATCTGCAGTATTAAAGCTGATCCACCATCTAACAATCTATCTGCAGTATTAAAGCTGATCCACCCCCTAACAATCTATCTGCAGTATTAAAGCTGATCCACCCCCTAACAATCTATCTGCAGTATTAAAGCTGGTCCACCCCCTAACAATCTATTTGCAGTATTAAAGCTGATCCACCCCCTAACAATCTATCTGCACTATTAAAGCTGATCCACCATCTAACAATCTATCTGCAGTATTAAAGCTGATCCACCATCTAACAATCTATCTGCAGTATTAAAGCTGATCCACCATCTAACAATCTATCTGCAGTATTAAAGCTGATCCACCCCTAACAATCTATCTGCACTATTAAAGCTGATCCACCATCTAACAAAAATGTATAATAATACAATTAAAATAACATACTACGGTACACTCAATACAGAGAGTACGCATTAGATACAAGGAAATTAAATTGCAATTCACCTCTCGCCACACACACACAAACATACACTACATGACTGCTATTTCAGTCTGTCCCAGTGGATGTATCTAACTCAGAGGTGATCATCAATCTAACTAACTCTAATATTCATCACACAGCTTTGATTTTCAGCCCACCCACCAGACATTCCTCCCTCGCTCTCGCTCGCTCTATGTCTCTCCCCCTCCCATTCTTACCATCCCTCTCTCTCTCTCTCTCTCGGCTCTGTCTCTTGCTCGCTCTATGTCTCTCTCCCTCATTCCCACTCCCTCCATCTTTACCCCTCTCTCTCCTCTCTTTCACGGCTTCTTCTTCTCTCTCTCTCTCAACTCCCTCTTTCTGTTCTCTTCTTCTCTCTCTCAACTCCCTCTTTTCTTCTCTCTTCTTCTCTCTCTCTCTCAACTCCCTCTTTCTTTTCTTCTCTCTCAACTCCCTCTTTTCTTCTCTCTTCTTCTCTCTCTCAACTCCCTCTTTTCTTCTCTCTTCTTCTCTCTCTCTCAACTCCCTCTTTTCTTTTCTCTTCTTCTCTCTCTCTCTCAGCCCTTTATTTCCCTATGTTTCTTTCATCTACCCTGCTTCCTGTATCCTTCCCGGCTCCTCTTTTCTACCAACTGTTCTTTATCCCCTTCTCTCTCCATCATCATCTTCAACTGATGAGCTACATCCCAAATGGCACCACATTCCCTACTTAGTGTCCTACGGGCCCTGATCAAAAGTAGTGCGCTGTGTACAGAGGTTAGGGTGTCATTTAGGATGGCAATCATTGTCTATAGTGTGTGTTTTTATAGTTTATCGGTTGTTATGTGTTTACATATCTCAGAGGTTACATGGTGGAGCTGTTTGGTTGCACAGTGGAAGACCGGGGTTAGAGGTTAGAGGTCACGGCGGAACACAGGGGTTAGAGGTCAAATCCCTAGAGACACACCACTTTTGCTCATACACACACCTCTGCTGTAACACACACGGATCCACGCAAACACACACACACACACACAGACACAGACACAGACACAGACACACACAGACACAGACACACACAGAGACACAGACACACACAGACACAGACACACACACACACACACACACACACACACACACACACACACACACACACACACACACACACACACACACACACACACACACACACACACAATTTCAACAAAAGCCTTGAACAAAATCAACAACCACAACAATTTGCAACAGTATGAATAAATCAGAGGCACTGATTGGTCGAGAGGATGAGAGAGACCACTTCAGTTTATGAAGAATGGACAGTGAATGATGCCCGAGGTCGCAGCCTGCCTGCACGTTGAGTTCTACCCATCATCAGTCTGGTTTACGTTCGACTCCACATGCTCTTAGTCCCCCACTTATCCGGCGGCCCATAATGCCTGTTGTTTTGACTCCACCGGTAGAGGATTTTGGGGGGAATCGGTGTGGAATGATGTCTGAGGCCGAACAGGGATTTCGTGGGTTCCGGGGATCCCCCGGTATCTATTACATCCAAGGGACAGAAGGCGCCAGCGCGCGCCATCTGAGACCCCCCCCCCCCCCCTCCCCCATGAGACCTCCCTGTCCTTGTTCTGCTACCCCATTTTAGGGGCAGTCAGTGGTGCTGAAAAGTCGCGAGGTTCTCCCTAAAATCGGTGGATAAAATGCCACTTTATTCCCGGCATGCACTATTTTGGACCAGGGCTTGGACGCATCCATAATCTGACATTATTATCTATTGTCAATCTATTATGGTGTATATCATGACGCTGTATGGTGTATATCATGTGGAATGTAATGTAGACTACATATATGATCAGTGAGCAGGAAACACCTGCTGTAGGCTATAGAAGGAACATTTAGAAACCGTGGATCGTTGTCCATAATGCAGGCATATGAGCTTAAATGTAGCAATAGGCTACTTTTATAGTCTAATAATAATAATAATAATAACTATAATAATAATACATTCCAAATTAGCAAACTGTTAATTTCAATTCAGAGTTATCGAAATGGCCGATTAACCTATTTTAACGCAAGCGGGAAATAAGACAATAATTAATCATTTTGGCCTTTTGGTGATGTAACATGCATCGAATCCATTTTTTAAAATTACTTGATTAATTTATGGTCTACAATATATCCATATTGCAGTGGATATTTATTTATAAACAGCCGAAACATTTAAAAAAAAATGTTCTTAGGTCACAAAAAAACAACACCTGTGTTTCGTTGAATGAAGAGCATTCACGTAGAGACTATAGCCTAAAAATATCCTATATTTAACTCTTTACTTTATTATTTCATAGTTTTAAAATAAATAATGTAGGCCCACGGTTAGGCTATCAGCGAAATATATTGTATTAAACGTGCCAATAGATACGTTCAGTGAAAATCATTCTGGGAAGTTTGTATCCCTTTAATGCTGAAATAGCAAGTCATCGGTAAGGTATGAGTATTGGACGATAAAGAGCAAGTGTTGATGCCGTCTCGTGTATCTGCTGCAGTGGTCGTATGTTAAATCAGCTGCAGTGGTCGTATGTAAAATCAGCTGCAGTGGTCTTTGTGTTTTTACACTGATAGAAAAAATGACATATTTGTTTCTCCTTTGGTGTTTTTAATAACTGTTTAAAAATAACATGCTATTACGTGTTCAGCTAATACACTAGGCCTATAGCATCCACTTGTAAAAGTTTGTGTTTGAAACTGTGTAGAATTGTTCATCCCATCACTCATGGTCCCTTCCTCCCTTCCCCGTGACTCGCCTAGCCTCGCGGTCACGCCCCCCGGTCACAGAGATAAATGGTCAGTTCCGTAAGGGCGCATGCTTACAGTTAACTCCACATCCTCCGGTCCGTAATTCCGGTTCATGAACAGCCTGGGTCTCGAGGAGTAGGAGGACACACCGGAGAGCTCGCTCACCTCAGGCTCCACCAGTCTCTAATCCGTCCTCGACGGTCCGTCCCGTGTCACACATGTTCTGCTGAGGACGCGCGCCCCAACCGACAACCGACCATGTCCACCGGGTCGCTTAGCGACGTTGACGACGAGCTCCTGGACGGCATCCTGAAGTTCGGCTCTTCCGGTAAAGACTCCGGTACGTCGAACGAGAGCACCGGGGAGAGTTCGAACTGCGAGGGCGGCTCGGCCAACGAGAAATCAGCCCGGGGAAAGAAACGGAAAACAGGGTCCAGTAGGAAAACCGCGCTGAACGGCGTGGCGCACGATGGGGGCGGCAAGCAGCCACAGAGGAACGCGGCCAACGCACGGGAGAGGGCAAGGATGCGCGTGCTATCCAAAGCGTTTTCCCGTTTGAAGACGACTTTACCGTGGGTCCCGCCGGACACCAAGCTCTCCAAACTGGACACACTTCGCCTCGCCTCGAGCTACATAGCCCATCTACGGCAGATCCTCGCCAACGACAAATACGAGAACGGATTTATCCACCCGGTGAACCTGGTGAGAGACACACCTCAAATTCAAATCAATCACATGTATTTTATACCGCCGTTGTTTTAATTAAATGTAGGCCTAACCCTTGTTTACATCAGCAATTTTCGCAAAGCGCTTTACAGATAGGTTATTCAACCTAAACCCCAAAGAGCAATCAGAGCAGAAGTTAACTTAACTAACACAGTGACCAGGAGAAACTCCCTGACTATTGACATAAAATAAAAAGTCTCAGAGAGACAGAAAGTCAACTAATAAATAGTCTAGCTTGATACAATTAAAAGTGATCCAAAAGTATCGTCGTGAATCAAACGGATCAGCTGAGTTTGTGAAGGAGAATGGCCATCACTCTGTTTGGACGGTACTATTATGAGTTAGCTAGCCTATGCGACTGGGGTGCATTTGATTGTTCACCCACTAGCACCTTTGTATGGCCTATATCATTCACACAATAATTGATTAATACTATTACCCCCAATTCATCATTTCACAACAGGGCTGCTTTAAAAAATATATATATTGTTCCGTGTTGCTTTAAACACGTCACCATTAGTTTATCCATGTTATTCAGGTTCAGCAGACAGAGGAAAACATATCGAATATATATACAGAGCCTATATTTTATTTATTCATTTACGCCTATTATTATGATGTTCACAAGTTAGGTTAACTTGAAAGATGTCAAGGATAAAAAAATAAACCTTATGTTTTGTGTGAAGTTGTTTTCTTGACCCAGTCTAAAAATGGATATGCTAATGAGGATGAGGTTTAAAAATGCTATTGTGTGTTAAATAAAAACATGTAGCTTTTTTGGGGGGGAAATATTGTTATACCATTGTTGTTGTAACACGCAGTGAGTTGATTTGTAATTTCCTGTCTTTCTCTCTCTCTCTCTCTCTCTCTCTCTGTCTCTCTCTCTCTCCAGACGTGGCCCTTCATGGTCGCCGGGAAACCGGAGAATGATTTGAAAGAGATGCTCAACACCACCCGGTTGTGTGGAACAACCGCCTCATGATGTAACGGATGGACATGACATTAACATTAACCGTCAAGGGATGGACATGATACATTTTTTTTGACTTTTTCAGATGGACAGAAATGCACGTCATCTCTCCTAAACCAAATAATGAGTGGGAATACCGGGAGAGCGCACGCTCTCTCACGCGTTCCCATACAGAGAAGCGGATTTTATATTTAAAGTGTTCACATGTTGCCTTTGCTGGTTCGAGGACATATTGTGTTTTGTATACGTTTTTTAAACTCTTAAAAATGCTTTAAAAAAAAAACTTTGTCACACGAGTATTTGTTTTACAGGTGATGTTGTCAGTCACCGCGTTGGAAGTGCACATGAAAAATGTCTCAATATCCTATCTGAATAGCCAGATTTTATGTGAATAAAATGTATTCATCATCATAATTTTCTTCCCCAATGTGCTTTGTGTTGGAATTTGACAAAGAGGAATTTAAATTCTACAGGACACTTTTTTGTTGTTACTGTAGGCTATAGGCTATTTTCCTGCTAACCCTACAACCCCTGGTTATCACCAATCCCTCAAAATTACAGCGCAAAACTCTAGAAACGAGCACCGGGGGAGAAAAACAAATCTAAGTGTCCACTGGTCCAGGTTTATTTGTTTTTCTTTATCTCCAAAAGTAAACAATGGATAAGCCTACTAGACTATCTCGTTAAAAAACAACAAAGATATGGTTTGCGCCTTGGTTAGGGCCTGCCTGTGTTTCATTTATACAATTATTCCATGGCAATTTTCTTCCTTCTGACGTGAATAAATGTCGGTAATAGTGTCGCAAGAGAATAGGCATGTAGGTTGGAAGGTCAACCTTTTTGAAAGTAGTAAAATGTGCCCGCGGCGCTTAATCCAGATGCAGACGCCTTGTTTAATATCAGGCGGGTTAATGACAGTACTGTTTACACACGGAAGACAGATATTTATGCAGCTAGCAGCTCACCCTGGCGCGGGAGACAGGGAGGATAAACCCGGTCTGGGACAGCCCGGTGTCACTGCGCAGCTACATTGCACAACACACACACACAAACAACAGCCCCGTGTCACTATGCAGCTACATTGTGCAAAACAGACACACAAACAGGCACACACACCTTCACTCCTGAGCTGCAAACACAGAGATTATTATAGGAGAGGAAAGAGAAGACAAGAGAGAAGAGAGGAGGAGAGTAGAGCAGAGCATGGTGTAATAACAAGCCCCCACATCCATCTATTAGTGTCATGTTATTGTAGCGATCCACAGGCGGGTTGACCCACACATAGCCTCCCTCGACAGATTGTATACAGTTGCCTGCCGAAAGTATTCACATCATTTATACTTTTTCAAAATTTTGTTGTGTTACAAAGTGGGATTAAAATTGATTGAACTGTAAAAAAAAAATAAAAAATTGTCAACGATTTACTCAAAATATTATGTAATATCAAAGTGGAATATTTTTTTTTTATTACATGTAATTTTTTAATATTGGAAAATAAAAACACAAATATATTTGGGATTAGACAATTATTAAATTGCCTTAGTCAATATATGTTATAATCACTTTTGTCAGTGATTACAGCTGTCAGTCTTTCTGGGTAAGTCTCTAAGAGCTGTGAGTCTTTCTGGGTAAGTCTCTAAGAGCTGTCAGTCTTTCTGGGTAAGTCTCAAAGAGCTTTGCAAACCCTGGATTGTACAATATTTACCCATTATTCTTTTTTTAAATTCTTCAAGTTCTGTCAAGTTGGTTGTTGATCATTGTTAGACAGCCATTTTCAAGTCTTGCCAGAGATTTTCAAGCCGACTTAAATCAAAACCAGGCCACTCAGGAACATTCAATTTCGTTTTTTTGTACCTCCAGTGTATATTTGAGCTTGTGTTTCAGTCATTGTCCTGCTGAAACATGGATTTGTCTCCCAGTGTCTGGTGGAAACTGAACCAGGTTTTATTCTGGGACTTTGTGAGTGCTAAACTCTATTCCTTTTCTATTTTTATCCTAAAAAACTCCTGAGTCCCTACTGATGACAAGCGTACCCATAACATGATGCAGCCACCACCATGCTAGAACATTTGAAGAGTGGTACTCAGTGATGAGTTGTGTTGGATTCGCCCCAAACATAGATCTTTGTATTCAGGACAAAACGTGTATTTCTTTGCCACATTTTTTTTTGCAGTATCACTTTAGTGCCTTGTTGCAAACAGGATGCATGTTTTGGAATATTTGTATCATTTACAGACTTCCTTCTTTTCACTCTGTCATTTAGGTCAGTTGTGGAGTAACTACAATGTTGTTGATCCATCCTCAGTTTTCTCCTATCACAGCCATTTAAACTCTGTAACTGTTTTAAAATCACCGTTGACCTCATGGTGAAATCCCTCTTTGTCAACTGAGTTAAAAAGGAATCCTGCATATTTGTAGTGACTGGGGTGTATTGATAGACTATCCAAAGTTTAATTAATAGCTTCACCATGCTCAAAGGGATATTCAATGTCAGTTGTAGTTTTTTTTTTACCCATCTACCAATAGGTGCTCTACTTTGCGAGGAATTGGAAAACCTCCCTGGTCTTTGTCGTTAAATCTGTGCTTGAAATTCACTGCTCGACTGAAGGACCTGACAGATATTTGTATGTGTGAGCTACAGAGACGGGGTAGTCAATTTTAAAACCATTAAACACTATAATTGCACACAGAGTTCATGCAACTTATTATGTGACTTGTTAAGCACATTTTTCCTCCTGAACTTACTTAGGACATAACAAAGGGGTTGAATACTTATTGACTCAAGACATTACAGCTTTTCATTTTTTATTAATTTGTAAAAATGTCTAAAAACATGATTCCACTTTGACATTATGGGGTTAACGTGTGTAAAAATAAGTATATTTTTAATAAATTTAAATTTTAGCCTGTAACAACAACACAATGTGGAAAAAGTTGTGTGTGCACTGGTGTGTGTGCCAAATGGCACCCTATTCCCTATATAGTGCACTACTTTAGACCAGGGCTCTATGGCACCCTATTCCCTATATAGTGCACTACTTTAGACCAGGGCTCTATGGCACACTATTCCCTATTTATAGTGCACTACTTTAGACAAGAGCCCTATAGCACCCTATTCCCTATATAATGCACTACTTTTGACCAGGGCCTGTGGCACACTATTCCCTATTTATAGTGCACTACTTTAGACAAGAGCCCTATAGCACCCTATTCCCTATATAATGCACTACTTTAGACCAGGGCTCTATGGCACACTATTCCCTATTTATAGTGCACTACTTTAGACAAGAGCCCTATAGCACCCTATTCCCTATATAATGCCCTACTTTTGACCAGGGCCTGTGGCACTCCACTCCCTCCCCCCTCCCCTCATGTCACCCTTACAGGACCACCGGGTAGAAAAATAAACTTGGCCGACTCACACTCAGGCCGCAGCTGCACGGAGGAGCTGCCCACTCGGTCCTGAGAGAGAGATGATGCAGGGGAGGAGAGAGGGGGAGGAGGAGAGGAGGTAGGTCATTAGTAAGATAGCAGGGGCC